>NC_041392.1:485954174-486034537 GCF_002162155.2 Triticum dicoccoides | reverse complement strand
CCAAGCGCCGCTCCACCGCTCGCCCTCTCTCTCCTCCGACCACCCTCTCCCTCTGGCCTCCGTCGCCCTCCTCCGGCCTCCGAAGCTCGCCCCGCTCCCCCTTCACTGGTCATTTTTCTCCCTTTGTCGTGCGCGGCGGTGGTGCATCTACCAGGGAGGTCGCCAGAGGGGTGATTTTGTTCGTTCCTTCTCCGTCTCACAACCATATCATTAACCTTGCTCGCTCTAGTGCTAGTTCTGGTTTGGAAAAGTAGATTCTGACTAAACTTGGTATAGATTTGTGGTGCACGCATGGAATTGTTTGATGCTGATTGAGGAGGTAATAAATCTTTCTAGAGGCCCAAAGATTCAGTTCACCTTTCTAGGTATTTCAGCTTTAGGTTGCATTCTTTCTAGAGGCCCAAAGATTTAGTTCACCTTTCTAGGTATTTCAGTTTCAGGCTTGCATTATTTCTAGAGGCCCAAAGTTCAGGGTTAGTTTAGGGTTAGAATCTAACTCTAACCTCGAACTGAGTTAGAGTTCTCCTCGTCTCGGTTCATCGTCATCATACTTTCCCCATTCCTGTGTTTTCAGTATCCTGCGAATCAAAGAGGCCCTTAGTCTGGTTTAGGTCCGGTCATTTTTTATAAATGTGTTATGTCCAAAATTTAATGAACGTTCTCCAGTTTCTACGGAAATAATCCGGTTTCATGTAGTAATTCATTCATTTATCTATTCTTCTGCGGGGGGTTGGCATGTAATTCGTGAGGTCTGAAATGTAAAGTACCCCGGCATATGCTCCAAGTCGTGCATGCACTACGACCCAGATGCTCTATGTCCCACATGTCGGCGAAAGGGAGCACGTGGAAATAGCCTAGGAGTACATATAGGAGGATAAATGTGTGAAAAAATATGTACAGTGAAGCATAGCTGCGGTTCGAAAAGGAGACCCAAAGTGATGACAGGTATAGGTCGCACACACCCAACTAGTGGTACTAGACATATGACTACGTTTTCCCTCAAAAAAAGAGGTATGAGTGCTTAGTACTCCTATTGTATCAACACGAGTCCCATTTGACAACAGTGTCCGTGCTACAGCTAGCTCTTCTCCCTTGTTTCTCTCTTCTAATTCTAAACTCAGCCAACGCCCGGTGGGCGGGGTGGCGATTTGCCGATGGTCGGTTTGGTCAACTGCGGCCCCACCTCATAGTGAGAATGTTACGACTGGAATAAAAATGTCATATACTCCCTCTGTTCCTAAATATAAGTCTTTTTATATATTTCAAATGGAATACAACATACGGATGTATGTAGACATATTTTAGAGTGTAGATTCACTCATTTTGCTCCGTATGTAGTCACTTGCTGGAATATCTAGAAAGACTTATATTTGGGAATGGAGGGAGTACTATACTAATAAAACATTAAGGCCACGAGGAGATGCAGTGCTGGTTACAGGAGGCAAGAAGAAGAGATGCATCCATCGACGACATCCACCTCCTCAACTCAGGACGCCGGCCCACCGAACGGCGGCTAAGTAGCAACGGCTTTCATGGCCAGGTCGACGTGCTTCTGAACAATGGCGTCCAAAGATTCCAGTCGCTGGAAGAAGGCCAACATCTTTCTGTCCTTGCTGGCCTTGTAGTGGCCTATGTAGACGATTTCCTCGTAGACGTGGATGTGCAGGTCGACGGTTTCTTGCATGGCGAGGCGCTGCGCGGCGAGCGCGGCCTCGAGGTGCACATTCTTCGTCGCGACCTTCAGCACCTGTAGGGCCACCAGGGCTTGAAAGAGTTCATCACCATGGAGGCCGATGAGGGTGGCAGGTAATGAAGAGCCTGGGCGCGTGGGCTAAGCGCTTCTTGACGGCAGTGAACTTGTGGATGGAGTGGACCATCATGTCGTCCATGCGAGAGGCGAAGCCGGCGTTGGTGAGGGCTAAGACACCGGCTGTCGCCAGCACCATCTGGAAACGTTGCGCGATGCGAGGCCGCGGGTCAGCGTCTTGGATGATTTGGCATAGCCGACTGCCGCTCGCGTCCATCGCATCCATAGGTGCTTGTGGCTTCTGGTCCCTTAGTCTTGGATCGGAGTGGGCAGTGTTGCGCAGAGACTAGGAGTAGATGGATTGGAGTGGTGGGTCCCCTTTATATGAGAGTCCAAACTCTGTTGCATTCACATTGTGCCGGCTCTATTCTGCTTCTCCAATTAATTTCCTCTACATGATAATTGAGGATGCATCATTGACTGTTCATTGTCTCGGGAACCGCTACCCTCTCCCTCCTTGGCATTCAAGACATATCAATGTAAATGCGGGTCAAGAAGAGACTAGTTACTACATTTTGCACCGCGACCGTGTGGGGGTGCGACGCGAACGGCACGGGCATGCGATACTTGTTCCCCTTTCTTGTTTTGAGCTCGTGACTTGTAGTAATGCTCAGTTTTGAATCTCTACTCTTATAAAAAGCAGAGTTGGTGATGATGGTGTGCCTGCCATCCTACAATATAGGTCGTCCGATCTATATCTAACGGATAGGAAGGGAACTATGACAATTTACCCGCACTCCTCTCCACATTTGCAAGGCCTTTCCTTGTTCATCCTTTTCTCCCACAAGATATTGATGTTCCGTGCAACGCACGGGCATCTTGCTAGTATACTTTATAAGTTTGGTTGTTGCGCCAATATATACATCACTCCCTCCATGTAGGTTGGGTCATTGAAGAAAAAAATTATACACACAACACGATGGTGACGGACCAGTCTACCTCCGTCCTGGTTTATTGCTCCCATCGTAATCTGTGCCAAATTTTGACCATAAATTTGACTAACAAAAGGTTCATGCATGTCACCAAAATTATATCATTGAAAACTATGTTCAAATACAAATCAAATGATATATTTTTGTTGACATGCACTAACATTTTGTCAGTTAAATCTTTGGTCAAAATTTAGCACAAATTACAAAAGGGACTAATAAACCAGGACCTAGGTAGTAGTACACCAGGTCGAAGACAGTGATACTACAAATAATTGACACCAAATAAGAGTAAGAGATCACACATGTCATTTATGACTGGAAAAATGCCATACACTAATAAAACATTAAGGCCACAAGGCGACGCAGTGCTGGCTAAAGGAGACAAGAAGAAAGATGCATCCATCGACGACATCCACCTCCTCGACTCAGGGCGCCGGCCCACCGAACGGCGGCTAAGCAGCAACAGCTTTTGTGTCCAGGTCGACGTGCTTCTGAACAATGGCCTCCAAAGATTCCAGTCGCTGGAAGAAGGCCAACGTCTTTCTGTCCTCGCTGGCCTTGTAGTGGCCTATGTAGATGATTTCCTCGTAGACGTGGATGTGGAGATCGATGGTTTCTTGCATGGTGAGGCGCTGTGCGGCGAGCGCGGCCTCGAGGTGCACATTCTTTGTCGCGACCTCCGGCAGCTGCAGGGCCACCAGTGCATCAAAGAGTTCATCACCTTGGAGGCCGATGAGGGTGGCAGACAACGAGGAGCCTGGGCGCGCGGGCTGGAGCAGTACGGCAAGGTCGTCCGCGCGCTTCTTGATGGTGGTGAACCTGCGGATGGAGTCGACCATCATCTGGCGCATGCGAGAGGCGAAGCCGACATTGACAAGGGCTATGACGCTGCCGGTCGCCAGCATCGTCTCGAAACGCTCTGCGGTGCAGGGCCGCAGGTCAGCGTCTTGGATGACCTGGCACAGCCGACTGTCACACGCATCCATTAATGCCGTCGGTGCTTTTGGCTTCTGGTCACTTGGTCTTTGCCTTGGATTGGAGTGGGCGGTGTTGCGCAGAGACTAGGAGTAGATGGATTGGAGCGGTGTGACGCCTTTGAATGAAATATGCCCTAGAGGCAATAATAAAAGTTGTTATTTATATTTCCTTATATCATGATAAATGTTTATTATTCATGCTAGAATTGTATTATCCGGAAACTTAGTACATGTGTGAATACATAGACAAACAAAGTGTCCCTAGTATACTTGACTAGCTCGTTAATCAAAGATGGTTAAGTTTCCTAGCCATAGACATGTGTTGTCATTTGATGAATGTGATCACATCATTAGAGAATGATGTGATGGACAAGACCCATCCGTTAGCTTAGCACTATGATCGTTTAGTTTATTGCTATTGCTTTCTTCATGACTTATACATGTTCCTATGACTATGAGATTATACAACTCCCGAATAGCGGAGGAACACTTAGTGTGCTATCAAATGTCACAACATAACTGGGTGGCTATAAAGATGCTCTACAGGTGTCTCCGATGATGTTTGTTGAGTTGGCATAGATTGAGATTAGGATTTGTCACTCCGATTTGCCAGAGAGGTATCTCTAGGCCCTCTCGGTAATGCACATCACTATAATCCTTGCAAGCAATGTGACTGATGAGTTAGTTGCGGGATGTTGCATTACAAAACGAGTAAAGAGACTTGCCGGTAACGATATTGAACTAGGTATTGAGATACCGACGATTGAATCTCGGGCAAGTAACATACCGATGACAAAGGGAACAACGTATGTTGTTATGCAGTTTGACTGATAAAGATCTTCATAGAATATGTAGGAACCAATATGAGCATCCAGGTTCTGCTATTGGTTATTGACCGGAGATAAGTCTCGATCATGTCTACATAGTTCTCGAACCCATAGGGTTCGCACGCTTAACGTTCGGTGACGATCGATATTACGAGTTTATGTGTTTTGATGTACCGAAGGTTGTTTGGAGTCCCGGATATGATCACGGACATGACGAGGAGTCTCAAAATGGTCGAGACATAAAGATCGATATATTGGATGACTATGTTTGGACATTGAAATGGTTCCGGGTGAGTTTGGTCATATACCGGAGTACCGGGAGGTTACCAGAACCCCTCAGGAAGTATATGGGCCTTATTGGGCCATAGTGGGAGAGAGTAGAAGGGGGGCTAGGAGGGGGAGCCCCCCCCCAAGCCCAATTCGAATTGGATGGGGGGCCGGCCCCACCTTTCCTTCCCCCTCTCTCCCCCTTCCTTCCTCTCCTAATCCAACTAGGGAAGGGGGGGGGAATCCTACTCCCGGTGGGAGTAGGACTCCCTTGGGCGTGCCATAGAGGGCCGGTCCCTCCCCCTCCTCCACTCCTTTATATACGAGGGAGGGGGCACCCCATAGACACACAAGTTGACAATTTTCTTAGCCGTGTGTAGTGCCCCCCTCCACCATAATCCACCTCGGTCATATCGTTGTAGTTCTTAGGCGAAGCCCTGTTCCGGTAGCTTCATCATCACCATCATCACACCATCGTGCTGACGAAACTCTCCCTCGACACTCTGCTGGATCTAGAGTTTGTTGGACGTCACCGAGCTGAGGGTGTGCAGATCGCAGAGGTGCCGTGCGTTTGGTACTTGGATTGGTTGGATCGCAAAGACGTTCGACTACATCAACCGTGTTAGTAAACGCTCCCGCTTTTGGTCTATGAGGGCATGTGGACACACTCTCCCCGCTCGTTGCTATGCATCACCTAGATGGATCTTGCGTGTGCGTAGGAAAATTTTGAAATTACTGTGTTCCCCAACAGCCTTTATATGACAGTCCAAACTGTGTTGCATTCACATGCTCCATTCTGCTTCTCCAATTACTTACTCCTACCTCTGCATGCTACACTTGAATGCGGAGGCATCATTGACCGTTCAACATTTCGGGAACCGCTACCCTCTGCATCGTTGGCATTCAAGTCGTATCAACGTAAATGCGTGTCAGGAGACGTTCCCGTCGATGACGAGGTGCCTATGGTGACTTCATAAATTTCAAGATGATATGTCGGCTCAGTCTTTCGGAGGTGCTCATAGGGGTAGGGGTGTGTGTGCATTCATAGGGGTGAGTGTATGCGCGTGTATATGAGCGCTTGCATCTATACTATGTTCAAAAAATGTAAATGCGTGTCAAAAAGAGACTAGTTAGTACTAGTATACTCAATATTGTGCACCGCGACCAAGGCGGAGAGGAAAACGAGAGAACTACGTATTTATTTACGGTGTAGATTCACTCATTTTACTCATTTAGGGTGTAGTCTAGTCACTTGTTGAAATCTCTATAAAGGCAAATACTCCTTTCCGGTTTACAGGGCTATTCTAGCAATACTACAATAGTGGGCACAAATAGCAATTTTGTCTCATGCAAGAGCCTGGCTATATGCGTGCTCCAAGGCTCTACACCACGCCCCACCCCTACACAAAGACTGCCACGTTTGGGTTGCGCTTGGCTCTTCGCCTCTTCGAGAAGACGAACAATGATGTTACTACTACTTCTACAGTATCTAATCCACTGCTACATGTCCATCCACTGCATGCGGGAGGGGTAACTTGTTGTAGTATAAGCAAAACCATGTCCTCATCTGCGAGCCACCGCGCGCATGGGCGAGGGAGAAGGCGTGTAGTAGTAAAATCAAGCTTCTCCTCATTGTACGAGTTGACACGACACATCATAGCACTGTCCCCACATGCTTGCCTCTAAACTTGGCTAGAAGACCCGAAGTGTACAATATATTTGCTGCAACCTCTAACATTTACCCCA
Source organism: Triticum dicoccoides (assembly GCF_002162155.2). Classification (NCBI taxonomy): domain Eukaryota; kingdom Viridiplantae; phylum Streptophyta; class Magnoliopsida; order Poales; family Poaceae; genus Triticum; species Triticum dicoccoides. Next base: position 486,027,981 of record NC_041392.1, on the reverse strand, counting down.
CCACAAATTAAAATATATATTCCCGTCTTGACCAGATGAGCGTGCAAACTACAATCACCAGGATGACAGGTTGGGCCAAAAGATTATTTTAATCAAAAAATTCTTCGAGACGGCCTCATAGCATGGAGCCAACCCCAACGATTATAAGCTTAGAGGCACGGTACACGCTATCCTAGACTACTCTACACATGAAACTGCCACACGAGCGTCCAGGCTGCGCTTGGCTCTTCGCCTCTTTGGGAAGTCGAACAATGATGGAGTACTACTGTAGTGGAGTACTACATTATGCTTCTGGCCATCTGACACCGAATGAACTGCTACATGTCCACCGCGTGCGGGAGGGAGAGCATGTAGTGAAATCTTCTCCTAGTCCTACTAGCCACCACGCTCATGGGCGAGGGAGGGATGCATCTTCATTCAATTACTGCTCCTGCCTTTGCGTGTATGACAGGTGGGCCCAATAGGTGGGTGGCCCACCTGTCATACAGCCAAAGGCTGGTGCAGTTAAGGCACCGGAGCTCAGTCCGCGAGGGAGAGGGTGTCATGGTAATCAAACTTCTCGTTGTTATACGAGTTGACGCGACACATCAAAGCACTACACTCAATATATTTCAATAATTTGCGTTTATCGATGCATTAATTACAACGCATGCATGCATGCCGTGACTTTCCTTTTGATACTTGCATGTGTTGATTTAATGCACCTTGAAGTAGTATGAATATGTGACGGTAAAGCTTTGTAATGCCCCGGCCCTAAACCGAGAGATGGTTGTGCACGAGGAGGGCGAAATCATGTTGAGGAACAGGACGCGACGATGGACCTCTCCATGGTCTCGATGGACATCACCTTGCTCCACTGCCCCTTGTGCCTCCGCCCCTTGAAGCCTCCAGTGTATGAGGTTCGAATACACCTCGTTTGTTCGGCTGATCGAGCAAGGTGCAGGTTTCTTGATTGACATGTTGTTCGATTGATTTGTGAAGTGCAAGGAAGGGCACCTGGCCTGTGCGGACTACCGCGTTGAGTGCCCCGGGAACCAGCGGCAGTGCCAGAAGGGCGAGCGTGGTGGTGGCTTCTACGTGCGGAACACGGCGGTGGACGCCGTCCTCTCCTCAGTGAGGGTGGAGTGCCCGCACGAAGGCTGTGGGCTCTACGCCACTTACCACAAGCTCGCCGATCATCAGAGTGTGTGTTCGCTCGCGCCCTGCAAATGCCTCGTGCCTGTCTGCGGCTACGAAGGCCCGCCGCCGACGCTCTTCCACCAAATCAGCACCGTGCATCCCATGCCCATGCACAGGATCCAGTACGGCAAGGTGCTGCAGCTGCAAGTGCCACTATTGGAGCCACGACTCTCGGTGTTCACGGAGGAGGATGGCCGCGCGTTTTTCTTGGTCGGCGGCGTGCTCGACATTAGTGCGCCTATCGTCGTGTCGGTCATCTGCATCAGAGCAGGGGCGTCCCCACTGCTGCACTACGTGGCCAAGCTGTGGGTGAACGGCCCGCCGGGGGAGCCCAAAGGCAGGACCGACGCCATCAAGGTGGAAATGGAGGTGACAAGCAACAAGGATCCCGGCGACGTCGCCGTGCAGTAGCTGACCTTCTTCACAGTTCCGCTCAAGCTGCTGGCCGGGGCTAAGCTGGTGTCCCTCCACATTCAGATTGACAAGCTCACGTCCTAAATGATTCTATAGTGCCTTTTGTTTATCTTAGTAATATGCTAATATAGGGGTTAGCACGTTCTACTTTAGCTTAAGAGATAGTGGGTTTTGGTGGCGATGCAACAATTACTTCGACATCGGATCAACAGTTAAAGTAATTTCCAACAGTCGAACAGATATTTTGTGTCTGTTGGATATAAAGATCCTTTGGGTAAGAAGTATAACAACTTATATGCTTGTTTGTTCATGAAGTGTTGCATACGTGTGCGAGTTGGCGTGACACATCAAAGTAATACTACTACTAGTAGTATTCCCTCCGATCCTAATTTCTCTGTGCATAAGTCGAGGCGCAGATACCAAGGAGGGCATGGTTGTGTCTATACTTGGACAACTCACCCGCCTGCGCACTAGGTAGACGAAGCTCGTGTCATGTTGGTGCCGTGTGTGACCAGCACATTAACCAAAACCTCGCGCCTCCAGCTTAGACTCCGCGTTTTAAACTTCTCAATCTTAAGGCCAAGGAGCAACGTGAAACCTATGATAGAGCCAATCAAATGGTTGAGAACACTACAATTCATAGCTACAGATGCATGTGTGAGAGAGGACGAGTGTGTGTGTGCACCTCGTCTCTTCCTGTATAACATACTAAACACATAGTACAAGTGTATGTGGGTGGCATCGACCTAGGGAGCTAGAGATGGTGCGTGCGAGAATTCCCGAGAGATAGGTGTAATGCGTTTGAAAAAAAGACAAGTCTTAGCTCGCCACGAGGCTATTCCTATCGAACACCCCAATAATCGTAAGATATGTATCCGATGGTGCCAGTTATTGCACGTACACAACAGTAGCAAAAGAACTACCATGGCATATGCTACACCATGGCCGAGAACACGTGCCCATGTTACGCCATCTGGGAATAGTGCCGCACTTCGAAACTAGAAACGTCAATAAATTTTGAGCTTGCATCTCGTCACATTCCAAATTACTACTACCACGATATATTTAATTGCAAACCTATTCACACCGATCACAATGTAAACGGTTTCCCACTTAGGAGTGTATTAGTTTTCGATTATAAATACTACTATGCCAGGATGACTGCACATTCCTCCTCAACTCCTCATCCACAAAAACAAACAAGTCATTCAGCATCCTTCCCTTGCGTGTGCCATGGCTAGCGTGAGTTCTGGGTCGAGAGATTACCACCAGGGACAGGCGAGCATAGAAGCAGAAGCACGAGAGATGTCTCGCCTCACTGCAAAAGCAACCGACATGTCCCGCTGCGTGGAAGTAGCAGCACAGAGGTCCCACCATGCCGTCGAAGCAGCACGGAAGTCCCGTCACGCCGTCGATGTAGCAGAATGGTCCGGCCGCACCACGGAAGCAGCAGAGATGTCCCGCCGCACCGCGAATGCAGCAGAGATGTCCCACTGCGCCGCGGCGGACTGTGAAAATGTCTCGCGGGCAGGCGACGACTCTTACAGGCGCATGCATGCGATCGTCCATAGCCAGATGGATCAGATCTCTGGCTGGCCGAGGTTGCAGGACGACATGAAAGCCTCGTTTGAACAGGCTACCGGTGTCATCCGGCAACTAAGGGAGGGCAATGAGAGGCTTCAAGCCGAGCGCAACCTGCTGAGGGCGAAGATCATCCAAAGTGCAGAGCAGCAGAAGGAGACCAATGCCTTGTTGAAGACGACCGGCGTCATCGTCAAGAAACTTATGGACGAGAATGACATGCTCAGCATCGAGCGCCAAAGGCTGGTGGAGGAATCCATGGATGCTCTCAAGCAACGTCTAGTTCCCGCGGCCCGAAGCAACGCATCAAGAAAGTAGAGATCAGCGAGCCAGATCATTGTCTTCCTTCTTCTTTTTCCCTTGTGTATTTCGGGCGTAGCCGCATGTGGCTTTTTTAATTATCTTCCTAATTATGTAAGACAATTATTATCCAATGTCGTCGTCCTTATATATTCATCAGTCTTGCTATAAGTCGCAGTAGATGCTATATAGGTCCGTCGATCTTACATCAAGATCCGTGCAAAATTTCTTTTCACATTTTCTTTTTTCTCTCTTAAATCTCAGTCGAGTGAGACATAGCCATGCCATTAAACAGAGGCTCAGGCACCCTTAATGGAGACCTTGGGAGAGAGGTGGGCGGCAGATGGAGGTCAAAGGGCTCTCCTCCCGATAAGCACACGCAGGGGTCTGATCGCACACTCTCATACTCAAATAGCTACCCTGCACGGTGCCTCCTAGCTAATAAAAAAAGGGGACACGTGGAGGCACGTAAATGGTAAGTAGAACACCCATGATTTCAATATTACTTGTGTTTCCGATTGTAACGTGACATCACTTGTTCCTAAATGACTTTGTGGATTGTTAATTGATAACCCACAAGTATAGGGGATCAATTGTAGCCTCTTTCGATAAGTAAGAGTGCCGAACCCAACGAGGAGCTAAAGGTAGAACAAATATTCCCTCGAGTTTTATCGACCACCGATACAACTCTACGCACGCTTGACGTTCGCTTTACCTAGAACAAGTATGAAACTAGAAGTACTTTGTAGGTGTAACGGGATAGGTTTGCAAGAATATAAAGAGCACGTCAATAAAAACTAGGGGCTGTTTTAGGTAAAGAAGCAATGAAGTTAGTATAGCGAGTGTGGAAAAGTGCTGGTAGGAGTTGCGAAATTGTCCATAAGCAATTGACTACTTTACTAGACCGATAACAAGATTTATGTGGGAGAGGCCACTGCTAGCATGCCATCCCTGACTTGGAATTCTATGCACTTATGATTGGAACTATTAGCAAGAATCCGCAACTACTAACGTTCATTAAGGTAAAACCCAACCATAGCATTAAGATATATTGGTCCCCCTTCAATCCCGTATGCATCAATTTCTATGCTAGGTTGAAGCTTCTGTCACTCTTGCCCTCCAATACATAGTCCTATCAACATACAACTAACCCTATGGTGTGATCCACACGCGCGCTCGTATGATGGGAACCAAAGGACAGCAACATAACCACAAGCAAATTAAACCAATCATAGCAATTCACCAACTACCGATAGGACAAGGAAAATCTACTCAGACATCATAGGATGGCAAGAATAATAATATTATGAAGCATAAAGCACCATGTCCAATTAGAGGGTAGAGCGGGTTGCGGGAGAGTGGGCCGCTGTAGATAGATGGGGGAAGGTGATGAAGATGTTGGTGAAGATGACGGGGGTGTTGGTGTAGATCGCCGTCACACGATGATGGCCCCGGCGGCGTTCCGGCGCCACCGGGAGAGAGGGGGAATGCTACCTAGCATAATCTTGATCATGTAATCTAAACATGGCATGAATATTAAGACATGAGTGATTCAAAGCAATAGTCTATCATTTGACATTAAGACAATAATACTTCAAGCATACTAATAAAGCAATCATGTCTTTTCAAAATAACATGGCCAAAGAAAGTTATCCCTACAAAATCATATGGTCTAGCTATGTTCCATCTTCACCACACAAAATATTCAAATCATGCACAACCCCGATGACAAGCCAAGCAATTGTTTCATAGTTTTGACACTCTCAAACCTTTTCGACTTTCACGCAATACATGAGCGTGAGCCATGGATATAGCACTATAGGTGGAATAGAATATGATGATGGAGGTTGTGTGGAGAAGACAAAAAAGGGAGAAAGTCTCACATCAACGCGGCTAATCAACGGGTTATGGAGATGCCCATCAATTTATGTCAATGCGGGGAGTAGGGATTGCCATGCAACGGATGCACTAGAGCTATAAGTGTATGAAAGCTCAATTGAAACTAAGTGGGTGTGGATCCAACCTGCTTGCTCATGAAGACCTAGGGCATTTGAGGAAGCCCATCGTTGGAATATACAAGCCAAGTTCTATAATGAAAATTCCCACTAGTATATGAAAGTGATAACTCAAGAGACTCTCTATATGAAGAACAAGGTGCTACTTTGAAGCACAAGTGTGGTAAAAGGATAGTAACATTGTCCCTTCTCTCTTTTCTCTCATTTTTTTATTTTTCTCTCTTTTTTGTAGGCTTCCTTGGCCTCTCTCTTTTGGGGGGGGGGGGCTTCTCTGGCCACTTTTATTTTGATAACCTCACATGGGACGATGTTCTAATAATGATGATCATCACACTTTTATTTACTTACAACTCGATACTAGAACAAAATATGACTCTATATGAATGCCTCCGGTGGTGTACCGGATGTGCAATGATCTAGCATAGCAATGACATCAAAAAACGGACAAGCCATGAAAACATCATGCTAGCTATCTTACGATCATGCAAAGCAATATGACAATGATGCTCAAGTCATGTATATGAATATGATGGAAGTTGCATGGCAATATATCTCGGGATGGCTATGGAAATGCCATGATAGGTAGGTATGGTGGCTGTTTTGAGGAAGATATAAGGAGGCTTATGTGTGATGGAGCATATCATATCACGGGTTTTGGATGCACCGACGAAGTTTGCACTGACTCTCAAGGTGAGAAAGGGCAATGCACGGTACCGAAGAGGCTAGCAATGATGGAAGGGTGAGAGTGCGTATAATCCATGGACTCAACATTAGTCATAAAGAACTCACATACTTATTGCAAAAATCTATTAGTCATCGAAACAAAGTACTACGTGCATGCTCCTAGGGGGATAGATTGGTAGGAAAAAACCATCGCTCATCCCCGACCACCACTCATAAGGAAGACAATCAATAAATACCTCATGCTCCAACTTTGTTACATAACGGTTCACCATATGCATGCTACGAGAATCACAAACTTCAACACAAATATTTCTACAATCCACATCTACCCACTAGCATGACTCTAATATCACCATCTTTACATCACAAAACTATTGCAAGGAATCAAACATATCATATTCAGTGATCTACAAGTTTTATGTAGGATTTTATGACTAACCATGTGAATGACCAATTCATGTCATCTCTCGAAATAGATATAGGTGAAGCAAGAGAGTTTAATTCTTTCTACAAAAGATATGCCCACGCACTAACAAATATAAGTGAAGCAAAAGAGCATTCTACAAATGGCGGTTTTCTAAGTGAAGAGAAACAGGAAATCCAACTTCAAATGATATAAGTGAAGCACATGAAGCATTCTATAAAGCCATACTCAAAAAATATAAGTGAAGTGCAATGAGCATTCTATAAATCAACCAAGTACTATCTCATACCAGCATGGTGCATAAAATAAAGTGAAAACTAAATGCAAAATACGCTCCAAGATTTGCACATATCACATGAACGAAACGAAACTGAAAACATAGCGATACTTGTTGAAGAAAGATGGGATGCCTTCCGGGGCATCCCCAAGCTTAGACGCTTGAGTCTCCTTGAATATTTAATTTTGGTGCCTTGGGCATCCCCAAGCTTGAGCTCTTGCCTCTCCTCCTTCTCCTCACATCGAGACCTCCTCGATCTTCGAACACTTCATCCACACAAAACTCAACAGAAAGCTCGGTAAGATCCGTTAGTATAATAAAGAAAATCACTACTCTAAGTACTGTTGCAAACCAATTCAAATTTTGTTTTTTCATTGTAGCTACTATAATATAACTTTTCCATGGCTTAATCCACTGATAGAAATCGATAGTTTCATCAAAACAAGCAAACTATGCATCAAAAACAGAATCTGTCTTAAACAGGACAGTCTGTAGTAATCTAAACATTCACCATACCTCTAGTACTCCAAAAATTCTGAAAAATAGGAAAAATAAACAATTTGTATAGAAATACAGTGCAAAAAGTTTTAGAACCGTTTGACGTTCCTGTAAAAAATGTAAAATTGTGCACTACAGCCAAAGTTTATGTCTTGCACCGCACAAACCAACAAGCAATGTAAACATCCTAAAGGCACATCTTGGCACATTATTTTTATTTTTAAACTTTATAAAAGCACACAACAGAAATAAATGACTCTCTAAAACTTTCGGGTTGTCTCCATGGAAGCGCTTTCTTTAAAGCCATTAAGCTAGGCATATAGTGCTCAAGTAATGGATCCACCCGGATCCCAAGGTATATCAAAGCCAATTTTAATTAACAATGATTTGTGATTTAGTAGTGAGCATAAAGTAACATATATCATGCAACAACGAAGTCTAACTCTCTACCTATGCATCGGCATGTCATAAAAGAACAATTCATGCACACATAGTAAAGGCCAATGCATAGTATAAACAGTTTCTTGCAATTTTATCATATTAGAAACATGGAGAGGCGGAGATGTAGTTCCTCTCTCATAATAATTATAGGTAGGAGCAGCAAGCACATGCATATTATATCTATTAAAATCATCATGTGTAGTAGTGAAACGCGACCCATCAATATAATCCTTAATAAGGGCAAACTTTTCCGATATAGTGTAGTCGGGAGAATTCAAAAAGATAATAGGACTATCATGCGTGGGTGCAATAGCAACAATTTCATGCTTAATATAAGGAACTATAGCAAGTTTATCTCCATAAGCATAAATCATATTGGCATCTTGGCCACAAGAATAGCAAGCATCAAGTTCATCAAAAAGGGATATTTCAAATGAATCAACGGGATCATAGCAATTATCATGGAATTCATCCTTCCGTAAGAACGAAGGGACATTAAATAATGTATGAGTTGGAGAGTTACTCTCATTAGAAGGTGGGCACGGGTAGCTAATCTGATCTTCCTCCTTTCGTTCTTCGCTCTCCTCATCATATTTTTCATCCAATGAGCTCACAGTTTCATCAATTTCTTCTTCCATAGACTCCTACAAAATATTAGTCTCTTCTCGGACAGCGGAGAGTTTCTCAATAAATTCATCAATATCATAATTGTATTTATAATTCTCATAGAAATATTTAAGGATAGCTAAATTTTTAGGTCTATAAACTAAATCATCAAAATCTTCAAACTCTTTAAACAAAGATTCAATTTCACAAGCACCCTTAAAAGCAACAAATTCTTTTATTCGTTCCACATCATAGTAATCATATATGCCAATAGCATAAGAAGCTAAGGTTTCATTATCATTAAAATTGCATGAAAAGGGAAGGTGTGGAGCCTTCATCCTAGAGCAACAAGTATAATCATATCTCAAGCATAGTTGCCGAGCATACCAATGCAACATATAAATTTGATCCCATAATAGTTTCCCTTTTTGAGTCAAGCGATAATCCCTAAAGTATTCACGTTGATCCAACGTGTCTCCCATTACATAATTGAATGGGGTTTTCTCAGGATTATTAAAGTAGTGCATAATATCTTTCACATAATGAGCATCGAGGGTTTTAGGAGGTTCCCCATCTCCATGAGTAGCAAGTAAACCTAAATTTTTTGGTATTTTGTGTTCCATATCCATAACTAAAGATAGAGAACAACTTAGAATAGCAAATAAAAATTACTTAGTGATAAAGCAAACAAGCACACATGAGAATATTCACCCCAGGCTATAACTCCTCGGCAACAGCGCCAGAAAAAGGTCTTGATAACCCACAAGTATAGGGGATCGATTGTAGCCTCTTTCGATAAGTAAGAGTGTCGAACCCAACGAGGATCTAAAAGTAGAACAAATATTCCCTCATGTTTTATCGACCACCGATACAACTCTACGCACGCCTGACGTTCGCTTTACCTAGAACAAGTATGAAACTAGAAGTACTTTGTAGGTGTAACGGGATAGGTTTGCAAGAATATAAAGAGCACGTAAATAAAAAATAGGGGCTGTTTTAGGTAAAGAAGCAATAAAGTTAGTATAGCGAGTGTGGAAAAGTGGTGGTAGGAGTTGCGAAATTGTCCCTAAGCAATTGACTACTTTACTAGACCGATAGCAAGTTTTATGTGGGAGAGGCCACTGTTAGCATGTCATCCCTGACTTGGAATTCTATGCACTTATGATTGGAACTATTAGCAAGCATCCGCAACTACTAACATTCATTAAGGTAAAACCCAACCATAGCATTAAGATGTATTGGCCCCCCTTCAATCCCGTATGCATCAATTTCTATGCTAGGTCGAAGCTTCTGTCACTCTTGCCCTCCAATACATAGTCCTATCAACATACAACTAACCCTATGGTGTGATCCACGCGCACTCTCATATGATGGGCACCAAAGGACAGCAACATAACCACAAGAAAATTAAACCAATCATAGCAATTCACCAATTACGGATAGGACAACGAAAATCTACTCAAACATCATAGGATGGCAACACATCATTGGATAATAATATGAAGCATAAAGCACCATCTTCAAGTAGAGGGTACAACGGGTTGCGGGAGAGTGGACCACTGTAGATAGATGGGGGAAGGTGATGAAGATGACGGAGGTGTTGGTGTAGATCGTCGTCACACGATGATGGCTCCGGCAGCGTTCCGGCGCCACCGGGAGAGAGGGGGAGAGGGGCCCCCTTCTTCTTCTTCTTCCTTGACCTTCTCCCTAGATGGGAGAAGGGTTTCCCCTCTGGTCCATGGCCTCCATGGCGCCGGAGGGGCGAGATCCCCTTCGAGATTGGATCTGTCTCTCTATCTCTCTCTGTTTCTGCGTTCCTGATTGTGCCCTTTCACTGTTTCTTATATTCCCGGAGATCCATAACTCCGATTGGGCTAAAGTTTTAACACGATTTCTATCTGGATATTGGCTTTCTTGCGACGAAAGAAGGGCACCAACCGCCTTACGGGGTGGCCACGAGGGCCCAGGGCGGGCCTGACCCCCTGGGGCGCGCCCCCTGCCTCGTGGCCCCCTCGGGCATCATCTCGCGTTGATTCTTCTTCCCAAGAATCACATATATTCCAAAAACAATCTCCGTCGGTTTTTATCCCGTTTGGAATCCATTTCATATGGATTTTTCTGTGAAACAAAAAACATGCAACAAACAGGAACTGGCACTGGGCACTGGATCAATATGTTGGTCCCAAAAATAGTATAAAAAGTTTCCAAAAGTATATAAAGGTTGTAGAATATTGGCATGGAACAATCAAAAATAATAGATACGACGGAGACGTATCATTAATGTGTGCGCCTTTGCAAATCAGACAACAAAATTACCACAACATGTTGGTGCCATGTCTTGACACCCAGCCAAGTTTCATGATTTTCATGCGTGTTTTGGATTTACAGGAATTAAAAAACCAAGTTTCTCAATGTTTCCGGTCGAGCCACGACACCCAGATGTTTGAATTTCATTCCCATTTCTTGCATGGGACCTAGAAATTTACCCGAGGACACACATGTAATTTTTCAACCAACTTTGGTGCACTGGAGCATGTGCTTGTATTTCAAATTTGAATTATGCACACAAAGGTGACACATTCCCTCTCAGAACCATGAGCCTTCTTGAGAGAAACTCCGGTTTGCAAAAAGCTTATACCAAAACTTGTTCCTATTCGGTCAATTTTTTTACCACAGCGTGGTAGTACCATGACATGACACCATGCCAAGTTTCATGATTTCCAGGCGTGTTTTGGATTTACAAGAATTTTAAAACCAAGTTTCTCAATGGTCTTGGCCGAGCCACGATGCCAAGATGTTTGAATTTCATTCCCATTTCTTGCATGGGACCTATAAATTCACCCGAGGACACACATGTGATTATTCAACCAACTTTGGTGCACGGGAGCATGTGCTTGTAGTTCAAATTTGAATTATGCACCTGAAATGACCAGAAACTCAATTAATGTATAAAAAAGGCCAAACGAACCCGAAATAATTCCAAAATTTAATAGGTCACTCATGTAGTTCTATGTTGCCGCTGTAAAGAAACTCAGGTGGGTAGCGTATATCGTTTCACACTCAAAGGTGACACTTTCCCTCTCAGAACCACCAGCCTTCTTGAGAGAAGCTCCGGTTTGCAAGAAGCTTATACCAAAACTTGTTCCAATTCGACCCAATTTTCTACCACGGCATGTTAGTGCCATGACATGACACCATGCCAAGTTTCATGATTTCCAGGCGAGTTTTGGATTTACAAGAATTTAAAAACCAAGTTTCTCGATGTTCTTAGCTAAGTCACGATGCCCAGATGTTTGAATTTCATTCCCATTTCTTGCATGGGACCTAGAAATTCACCCAAGGACACACATGTGATTTTTCAACCAACTTTGTTGCACCAGAGCATGTTCTTGCAGTTCAAATTTGAATTATGCACATTAAATGTCCAGAAACTCAATTAATGTATAAAAAAGGCCAACTGAACCCGGAATAATTCTAAAATTTAACAGGGCACTCATATAGTTCTATGTTGCCTCTATAAAGAAAATCAGGGGGGAGGCAGCGTATACCGCTCCACACACAAAGGTGACGCGTTCCCTCTCGGAACCACGAGGCTTATTGAGAGAATCTCTAGTTTTGCAAGAAGCTTATACCAAAACTTGTCCCAATTCAGCCAAAAATTATACATATGAAAACAGGGTTTAGATTATCCCGAACATCTCGCTACCTAGACCAATGTACTCTAATTTGAATTCAACATAAAATGGATACAAATATTTGAATTGGAGATCGTATGGTACAAGTAGTTCATAGTGAAATATGATTACTGCTATATGTATGTTTTTTGTTATCAAGATAATATTTAAATGATGGTATAACTTGACAACAATCGTATTCAAATAAGGAAAATTGATTCAAATTTAGTCCATATGGTAGACGACAATATATATGTTCATAGGGTGGAGTAGAATGTTCATATATGATGATGGAAGATAAAAATGCAGGACTACATCCATTATAAACCGCAAGGTCACCTAACGATATATTCGGATTCAACATAACATGGATTCAAAATTTGAAATTCGAGATCCTGGCATTTGTAATCATATAAAAAGGGACATGACTCTTTCTTTTTGTGGGAATTGATTTGTTTTTTGTTGTTGTTGAGGGAAGTGCGAATCGATTTGGTACTATACAGGGTAATCTTGTTCTCCCGATTTTTTTACATTTTTCTTATAGTTTTTTTAATGGCAATATAGTAAAAGGGGACATGAATCTCTTGTGTCTTGTATGAATTGTTTTTCTGTACACGTTAAGTTTGTTCTGCCGAACATGGAATCCGCGCCTTGTTATGCCGAAATTTTCAAGCTCGAGTATCTTTTGTCTCATCAGCTTTGAAACTCCCGCCTCTTCAACCGGCATCGTGCCTTGTTATCCCAAAATTTTGATGCGCGCGAAAACTCCCTCCTCATCCGAAATTGGTCCCGCAGCCCAGACACGCGAAATCCTCCTTTTACCCCTCAGCCGGAAATGTCGGCTCGACGACGCATGGTCAAACCGGTGGGGGTGCGCTGGTAACTTACCCTACATTTCGGACAAGCGCGTCCCTAAACCATGGATCCCCCTACCATCTCCTTCGCCCCCCCCCCCCATTCATACACCGAGGCCGCCAAACCCCGCAAAACCCCACCCTCCTCCATCGGCCTCCCGACCGCCACCCAGCCAGAGACTCTTCCTCGATGATGTTGTCCACCGCAACAGCTCGCCGTCCCTCATCCACCGCACCAGATGAGGATCCGTCGTCGATCTCGTCGTCCCGCCAGATCAGCCGCCCCATCCTCCACCTCCAAGGAGCTGCCCCGATGTTCGCCTCGTCTATCACACCACCTCCATCCCCATAGCGCCGTCTTGACCTGCCCCATCGGAACCGCATCACCCTCACCAATTCTTCTGATGAAGCTGAGGCCAACTCGGCGCCACCAAGGAGGTTCTGCACACACCGCTGCATTTTATCTTTTATTTGATCTCATGGGGCTGCCGGTGCTCGATACCGAGCAGCCATGGCGAGTCTCCATCGACGGTGTCATCGCCGGCCACTTCATCCACGACGTCTCTCCCCCATGTTGTTGCTTCCTCAGTGGCGACTTCCACACCGGCACTAGCTGCAACTGCTCCGGTTCTCGCTCGCATGTGGCTCTGTTATTGCTGCCGGTCGCGCTACTCCACTGCTCTTGCTTTCGTTCGTGCTGCTGCTATGCTCTTGCACTCGTTCGTGCTACTGCTCTGCTCTTGCTCTCATTCTTGCTGATGCATGACCTCCGGCAGCTACAGGAGTTGCTGCTTCAGCACTCGCTCGTGGTGCTGCTGCTGCACGACTTGCTCTCTGCTAGTGTGTTCCCTGCTCAAGCGTCTGCTGATTTAGATCATTGCTTCTCTGCTACTAGTGCTCGAACGCCCTAGACATCTATTGCAATGCTCTGCTACTAGTTCAATCAGTTTCGACAATAAAATTCAGTTTCGACTGTAAAGTTCAGTTTCTTCAGTTAAGTTCAGAGTGAACAGTATTTACAACATCTGTCAGAGAGGCCGTGGAGCAGCTGATGCATTTTACATCTAGCACTTTTTGGTGATGTATTTTACATCATCTATTGCAAATGATATTAGTCCCACTTCAGATTAACGTTGCCTGTCTTGTCCTGCTTCAGCCTTGCCACCGTACACCTCACCGGAGCTGCTCCAACGACGGAACCGTCCATCACAGCGGAGCAGTACCCTCAGTGCCGTTTCCAGAGGTCTCAGATCTTCTTCCCCGCCTCCGACAGTCACAACAGCATCACCATCCTCCACGTCCAACCAATGATGCTGAGGTTGGCAAGGCTATGCCAAAGAGGTTATACACTCGTCACATCACTTTGTTACTTTGCATTCATGTCGATCCCTCGGGGATCGTTTTCTATGGAACTACTATGTTACTACTATTAATGCATTTGGTTAGAAGGAGTGGAGCAAAGCAAAACTGGAGGATTTTTTCCTTTGGTATCTCTTTCAAAGAAAAAACGTAGGAATTTTAATATCCACTTGGACGTCCTTTTCATATTAATATGCATGAAGAACATGACTAATTGCATTACTAGCATAATAAGATTCTTATTTTTTCATTTTCATGTGGTTTGACTTTAATTTGACCATGTTTCTCCATTCATGTGTTCTTCCAATTCATGTGAACCAAACACCCAGGTTGACAGAAATCCTATGTTTCCAAATGCTCTGTTTTGCACGTGCATTCCTATACTATTCTTGTGTTTTTCATGTCCCTGCGTTTATAGAAACCTCCAATTCTAAGGAGCCCTTACAGATTTACTTCATTTTCAAATAGGCGTCAAAGAAAACTCTATGTGTTATGTCCTGCTCCTGCCGTGCCGTCATCCACCCCAACTGAGGTGCACCATCGATAGAAGCGTTCACTGCAGCAGAGATTCCCCTTGCAGACTTTCTTTCGCCGCCTCATATCATCTTCCCCATTGCCGGCAGCCACGCCAACTGCATTACCATCATCGACTGAGCAGATGAACCTGAGGACTACACAGTTCCGGAAGAGAGGTCGCACTCTTCCGTGTTTGCTTATGTTATACATCGGTTGTTATTACCTGGTACTTTATTGTTCAAACTTGAGTTTTAAAATGCCCGTGGGGCACATGTCGAGGCAACAACGAATAGTATCTGTCTACTATATGGTTCATCTGGGGTCTTCTATGTGGTTCATGTTGGGTGGGCAACAAACAGTAGATGATCCATTGTCTATCTTTTTAAACGGAAGCTATAATATACCTGCTATCATTAGTTTTGGATCTATCCACTCGTTTGCTACCATCAGTCTTGATTTCTGCATGCACCCCTTAGGCCTTAAAAAATCTAACTATTTTATTATTATGCATGTCAGTTATTGTACACAATCGTACTGAACATGTAGAGAAAAAGAGAAGACCGTTGCATGGGAATATAATGTCATGCAGACGCCGCTCCATGGTGGGCGAAGTGGGCCCCCTCCCGCCATTCCAGATAGTACTCCAGAGGAAGATAACTGTTCAGATGGGGATTCGGAGGGAGCCGACCACTCCTATTTACCACCTGAGGTGTTTGCTCTAACCTGGCATGTTGATGTTGGTCATATCATGCATATGGCGCCTCACATTGCTTACTTTATACATCTTATATGTCATCAACTTAGTTTATATTTGCTTTGTGTGAATGCCACCTATTTGGTTTCTATATCATACTCCCACCGTTCCTAAATATTTGTCTTTTAGAGATTTCAACAAGTGACTACATACGGAGCAAAATGAGTGAATCTACGCTCTAAAATATGTCTATATACATCCGTACGTGGTAGTCCATTTGAAATCTCTAAAAAGACAAATATTTAGGAACAGAGGGAGTATATGGGAATTATGCAATGCCATCTCCTTTAGCAAGGCATCATATACGTGAATCATGTAATGCCATCCTGTTTAGCCGGTCATCGTATATGTGAATTGTATCGTGCCATATATATTTTTTCAAAATGTATTCCATTTGTCAACAATGTTTATACATTCATCTACTCTTCCTGTGCATCAGGCATTTGAGTCGGTCATGGGAAAATCTGGAGTGAAAACAAGGTCTTTTGAGCAGTCAGTGCTACCTGTCGATGCAGATTTCTTGTTGGTTACAAACAGCTCCTTAGAGGAGGATTCAAAGACAGATGACTAGTCGTATCCCCCCCCCCCCGAGGTGCATGCTCTAACTTGGCCGGGTTATATTGCTCATATCATGCATATGGTGTCTTGCATTGCCATGCCATCTGCTTAGATTAGACATGCTTTGTGTAAATGCCTCTTGTATGCTTTCTATATCAGATATGTGAATTATGCAATGCCATGTTTTTCAGCCAGTTATCATATATGTGAATTATGCACCGCCATGTAGCCATGCATCATATATGTGAATTATCTTATGCCATCTTTTTTTCATTACGTATTCCATTTGTCGACAATCTGTGTATATTGAACTACTCTTCATGTGTATCAGTCATTTGAGCCGGTTATGGAAAAATCAGGAGTGAAAACAAGGTCTTCAGAGCAGGCAATGGTACCTGTTGAAGCATATATCTCGATGGTTACAGGGAGCTCCTCAGAGGAGGATTTAGATACAGATGACCAGTCCTATATCCCACCTGAGGTGTATGCTCTAAGTTGCAATGTTTATATTTCTCATATCATGTGTATGGTGTCTTGCATTGCTTAGTTTAGACATCATATGCACAATATTGAATTCCATCTTCTTAGTTTAGAGATCATACACGTGAGTGCTAGCTACTTAGTATATGAATCAATTATGTCAATTATATCATGCCATCCTGTATACTTAGACAGCATGTATATGAATTATTTCATCCCAACCTATTTTAGAAAGACATCATATAGTTTTGTCATGTCATCCTATTTAGATACTCATCATATGTTGAATTATGACATTATATCCTGTTAAGTTATCCATCATATATCTGAAACTATGTCATGCTATCCTGTTTAGTTAGGCATCATGTATGTGAAATTGTGTTATGTTGTCCTGTTTGACTAGACAACATATATGTGAATTACCACATCTTTCTATCATACAATGTCTGTACGTTTAATTTCTTTTCTTGTTTATCAGTCATTTGAATTGGAGGGGGTGATGGCAGTATCTAAGGGAGCAAAAACCCGTTCTTCACAAAAGACAATGCTACCCGTTGATGCAGATAGAACCATGGTTGTACTGGCCCACAAACTAGCCCCACCACACATAAACGAGATTCTTCCTGATTGCACACTTGCACCGTTGGGCAGAGAACCAGCTACAACCCATCTAACCCCAACCCCAGTGGACAGTAACTCACTTCTAGCTGACAAAGCACCATGTCCACCACAGAGTACCCCCACACGAGCAGTTTGTAAAGCAACTACAGTGCCAAAAGCACCAATACCACCACAATGAACCCAAACTCCACGTTTAAAGCAGAAGAACAACTGTTCTCAGGTCAGATTTTGTAGCTATGGTCCATACTCCTTTGCTATTGCATCACTATATTTACTCATACCAACTACTTTCGAATTTGAAGGATCCAACTGAAACTCCAATGGCGCAACAGGTATGTTTTAAACCTATTTCCTTAACTGGATTGCTGTTCTAACTTCTTGCTCTATGTTGATTTTAGTTTCAGTTGTATAAATAGTCATGTTCTCATGTGATGCACATTACAAGTGTTGCCAATGTTGTGTAGTTTCTCACAGTCTCTTGCCTTTCTTTCTTCGTGCTGAGCGTGTTCTTGCGGTGTCTCGTTTGCTTGTAGTTTCCTTGCGAAGACCCTTTCTCTTTCGTTTGAAACTTGCATCTTCTTGAGCTCACGGTACTACCGCGGCCTGCCACGGTACTACCGCTTGTGGAGCGCATGGTACTTACGCACCTAGCGCGGCAGTAATTTTTTACTACCGCCTGGGGGAGCGGTACTACCGCTTGGTGCGGCACTTCCACCCGAGCGGTACTACCGCGATGAGGTGCAGTAGTACCACGCTGCCGAGGGCGCGTGGGGGTTAAGACCCGGGCAGGGGGAGTTCCAACTCCCCCATACCCATTCGTATGTTTCTCTCCCCACCACCTCTCTCTCTCTCTCCTGCTCAAGAACGGCGCCGAAGACCCTCACCGGATCTCCGTCCCCGGCCGCTCTCCTCGGATTCCGACCGGTGGGATCGTTCCCCACCACCTCCTCTTGCCATGGATCAAGGTCTCTCCCCAAATCCCTTTCTCTTTTGTTAGTGCTTTCGCTTCTAGGTTTTTGGGGAGATGCATGTTGTTCTTGAGATTTTAGGCCAAATCTTTGCAAGAGTAGGATGTAGGGGAGTAGTGATGCGTAGAAAGTGTACTTGATATGTTGTCCCGTGGTAGATTTGATTAGCCGTAGTACCGCCTCGTTGTAGCGGTTGTTCTTAGATTCATTCGTTTGGATCTGATGCCGTGCGGTACTACCGCATAGCAGGTGTGGTACTACCACTTGTGCGGTACTACTGCTCCTCAGGCGCAGTACTACCGCACGGGTCGCGGTACTAAGGTCCTACTGCCGCTCCAAGCCCCGGTACTACCGTGCCACCACGCGGTACTACCGCGACTAGGAGTGGCACTAAAATTTTAGTACGGCGCGAACAGGTAGTACTACCACTGCTGTCAAATCTTCTTCATGGCATTTACCATATGCACTTTCTACTGGTTTCTTGTGTTTTGTTGTGGTATTTGTTTTGACCCGTCTCGTTTCTCGTGTGTGTTTGTCTTTTGTGTGTGTCTTAGGTGGTGGCTCCGGTGTCCCTGCTCATCGTTCCAATCCAAGCCGTGACACGGGTTCCAAACGTCTGCGCAACCAAGAGGATGTTCCAGAGGGCTCCAATGCCCCCAAGCACAATGTCAAGACCACTGCTAGCAAGTTCAAGGAACCATCAAAGGACATGGATGAGATACCTCTTGCTGAGTTTGTTTCTCGGAGGAAGATCAACCCTTATGTGAATCCTCGTGCAAACTTCAGAGGTAATGAACTATTCTAGACCAACCAGCAGAATCTCATTTACTTGGATGTGATCAAGGCCAAGCAAAATCTGTATGTGGATGTGCACTGGATCGACATGCATCACATGAGGGCTGATAAGCATCGTCACTACTTTGGTGAGGCCTTGGATCTCGTGGAGCAGTTTGCTATTGAGGATGTGATCTCTTTCCACCTGGACTATGACCCTGAGCTGGTGGCCCAGTTCTTTGCTTCGGTCCACTTTCATTCTGGGGAGGATCGGAAGCTGACCTAGATGACCAATGGACGTCAGTTGACTGCTACTTGGAAGGAGTTCATGGATTTGCTCAGAGTGCCTGATGAGGGGCTCCACACGCCTGTTGGTGTTCGCCCTCATGCCAACGCCGAGTCAGCTAACAAGGACAAGCTTCCGCCGTTCTATGTTGAGAAGAAACTAGCCAGTGGCAAGTCAACGTGGGTGCTCAACCCGTTCCTTGACATCATGCACCGGATTTTCCGCCACTCCCTCTTTCCTCGCATTGGGGACAAGGATAAGGTGCATGCCTTTCTTGTGGACATGTTGCTCATTTGTGAGGAGGCACGAGTTTCTCAGACTCAACCACTTGATGTCTCACATATCATGTGGTGCGAGCTTTGGTTCGCGGTGTTGACCCGCAAGGTGCCCATCTATGGTCCATATCTGTTCCTCCTGATATCGAAGACTTGGGAGAAGCTCTATCCCAATGAGGAGTTTTTAGCCCTTGACTGGATCCGTCATGACCCCATCAAACTCCGCATCAAGCCCCAGTGGGCTAACACTACTACTCGTTGCCGAGGCTGAGGCTGCTAAGAGGGCTGCTGATGAGGAGGAGATTGAGGAGGAGAATGTAGCTGAGGACAGCTCTGCTGGATATGCACCTCCCTCCACTAAGCCCTCATGGGCGAAGAAGCTGAAGGCCAAGATGAAGGCCTTGTTCTGCATGCAGGCCAAGGGACAGTACCGGACTCACGTTGCCTCCAAGGAGAGTCGCCATCGCGACAAGAAGATCATGAGGGTTTTTGGAGAGGATGTTTTTGGCGGCTCCAAGGAGCACATCACTCCAGAGGTCGAATGGATGGCAAAAACAAGGCTACAAGTGGACTAATTCTGAGGAGGAGTACATCCCCGCTGCCGAGTCCGACGAAGAGTGTGCGAGGGACTACTCCGCTTGAGCCACCACTTGTGTTGTAGGTGTCCTCTCTGCCTTTTTGGCGTCTCGATGCCAAAGGGGGAGAGAGTGTAGGGATTTGCCATGTCGTGTCGTGTTTGCTTCGCTTGTGTTTGGTTTGTTGAACCTTGTTTGCTTTGGTTTGGTTTGAGTTTATTTGAGCGTGTGAGACTTATCTATCATATGGTGTAAGACATATGCACTCTATCTATCACACCTTACTGAGCTTATGATATATTGTGCTACTTAGTTTATGCTCCTATTTACTATCGTGCTTAGTGTTAGCATTACTATTGCAAGATTTGCCATGTCTATAAAATATAGGGGGAGTGTTGATCCTAGTATGTGTGCCATGCAGTCCAAAGCACTTATCTAAATGGCACACATCTAGGGGGAGCCCGTCTATATTTTAGAGATGTATGGTTTGCTCATGTTATATACCTTTTTCCTTGTGCAAATCCCGTATTGTCATCAATCCACCAAAAAGGGGGAGATTGTAAGGGCATATTTATCCCTAAGGTGTTTTGGTGATTGATGAAAATGCATTTGCGGACTAATCGTGTGTCTCGAGTATTTCAGATATTTCATTACTAGGCACAAGACGGTTAGGAGCCCCTCGAAGATTATTGAAGACGGCGTTTTTTCTACGTTCCTTTTTCGGTGGATTTGAGTCGTAGGAAAGTCGTACTATTAAGAGGGGGTCCACTTTGGAAAGGTTTTGGTGGAATCGTCACGTACACGTTTACTCCTCTTTGCACCACCTTTCCCTTAGCACTTTGGAGCATCCTCCGTTTCTCCGAGTTTGTACAAAAAGAAGCTTCCCTAGTGTTGTTGTTCTGGAGCTTGCGGTAGTACTACTCTTAGGAGCGGTAGTACCATAGGGCCATGCGGTAGTACCGCGGGCCTTTGTGGTAGTACCGTAGGAGGCCATGGTAGTACCACTCCTTGGGAGTCGTAGTATCGTGAGTCCTAGTCCGGCACAGCACCAGTAGCGGAAGTGGGAGCAGATGTAATTTTTTACATCCGCTCCCTGCGTGGTAGTACCGCTTGTCTTCAGCGGTAGTACCGTGTCGGACTTCTGCACTATTTGATAATCAGCGGAACTAGCCACGGATGTTCCTTTATTTGTCCACGGCCTTCCCAGGCTGATCCAACCCTGCCTTGCGGTAGTACCGCAAGGAGGTGCGGTAGTACCGCGCGAGCGGCAGTACCGCTCCAGCTTCGTTGTTGCTGGCCTGGGCTAGCTCATGTCGTGGCCACGTTAGTACCGCGGTTCACTGCGGTAGTACCGTGAGCCCTTGCGGTAGTACCGCTTGGCTGGCGTGGTAGTACCGCATGTTGCGGGCTGGTTAAGTTGATAACGGTTGGGTTTGTCTCTACACTATATAAGGGGTATCTTCTTCTCCGAGTTGACCACCTCTTCCAACCCTAAGCTCCATTGTCGCTCCAAGCTCCATTTTCACCCGATATCTCTCCCTAGCCAATCAAACTTGTTGATTTTCAAGGAATTGGTTGAGAAGGCGACGATCTACACTTCCACCAAGGGAAATTCGATTTCCCCCACTAATCCCTTGCGGATCTTGTTACTCTTGGGTGTTTGAGCACCCTAGATGGTTGAGGTCACCGCGGAGCCATATTCCATTGTGGTGAAGCTTCGTGGTGTTGTTGGGAGCCTCTGATTAAGTTGTGGAGATTTCCCCAACCTTGTTTGTAAAGGTTTGGTCGCCGCCTCCAAGGGCACCAATAGTGGAATCACGGCATCTCGCATTGTGTGAGGGCGTGAGGAGAATACGGTGGCCCTAGTGGCTTCTTGGGGAGCATTATGCCTCCACACCGCTCCAACGGAGACGTACTTCCCCTCAAAAGGAAGGAACTTCGGTAACACATCCTCGTCTTCACCGGCTCCACTCTTGGTTATCTCGTCCCTTTACTTGTGCAAGCTTATTTGTGTTTTATACCTTGCTTGCATGTGTGCTTGTTCTTGTTGCATCATATAGGTTGCCCACCTAGTTGCATATCTAGACAACCTACTTTGATGCAAAGTTTAATTTGGTAAAGAAAAGTTAAAAATTGTTAGTTGCCTATTCACCCCCCCCCCCCTCTAGTCAACTATATCGATCCTTTCAGTAATGGTGTGCCCGAACACCGTAACCGTACTTTATTAGACATGGTGCGATCTATGATACATCTCCGTCGTATCTACTTTTGCAAACACTTTTGCCCTTGTTTTGGACTCTAACTTGCATGATTTGAATGGAACTAACCCGGACTGACGTTGTTTTCAGCAGAATTGCCATGGTGTTATTTTTGTGCAGAAATAAAAGTTCTCGGAATGACCTGAAAATCAATGGAGATTATTTTTGGAATATATAAAAAATACTGGAAGAGGAATCCACGTCAGGGGGCCACACCCTGTCCATGAGGGTGGGGGCGCGCCTACCCCCCTGGGCGCGCCTCCCTGCCTCGTGGGCCCCCTGACGCTCCATCGACCTCAACTCCAACTCATATATTGGTGTTCGGGGAGAAAAAAATAAGAGACAAGGATTCATTGTGTTTTATGATACGGAGCCGCCGCCAAGCCCTAAAATCTCTCGGGAGGGCTAATCTGGAGTCCGTTCGGGGCTCCGGAGAGGGGAATCCGTCGCCATCGTCATCATCAACCTTCCTCCATCACCAATTTCATGATGCTCACCGCCATGCGTGAGTAATTCCATCATAGGCTTGCTGGATGGTGATAGGTTGGACAACATTTATCATGTAATCGAGTTAGTTTTGTTAGGGTTTGATCCCTAGTATCCACTATGTTCTAAGATTGATGTTGCTATGACTTTGCTATGCTTAATGCTTGTCACTAGGGCCCGAGTGCCATGATTTCAGATCTGAACCTATTATGTTTTCATGAATATATGTGAGTTCTTGATCCTATCTTGCAAGTTTATAGTCACCTATTATGTGTTATGATCCATTAACCCCGAAGTGACAATAATCGGGATACTTGCCAGTGATGACCGTAGTTTGAGGAGTTCATGTATTCACTATGTGTTAATGCTTTGGTCCGGTACTCTATTAAAAGGAGGCCTTAATATCCCTTAGTTTCCAATAGGACCCCGCTGCCACGGGAGGGTAGGACAAAAGATGGCATGCAAGTTCTTTTTCATAAGCACGTATGACTATATTTGGAATACATGCCTACATTACATTGATGAATTGGAGCTAGTTCTGTGTCACCCTATGTTATATTCTCCATCACCGATCCAATGCCTACGAGCTTTTCGTATATTGTTCTTCGCTTATTTACTTTTCCGTTGCTACTGTTGCAATCACTACAAAACCCCAAAATATTACTTTTGCTACCATTACCACTACTATCATATTACTTTGCTACTAAACACTTTGCTGCAGATACTAAGTTTCCAGGTGTGGTTGAATTGACAACTCAGCTGCTAATACTTGAGAATATTCTTTGTCTCCCCTTGTGTCGATAGCTCTATTCTTTCAGTCACTTGGGATTTATATCTACTGGCCACTATGAAGAACTTGAAAGATCAAAGAACCAAGATTTTTCCCTCAACTACGAGGGGAGGTAAGGAGCTGCCACCTAGCTCTGCACTTGATTCACCTTCTGTTTTGAGTAAACTTGCGACACCTACACATGCTATTGATTCTGATAGGTCGCATGTTATTGATGATGCTACTTCTGCTTTGCATGATGCTTATGATGAAACTACTTCTATGCTTGATAATAGTGTGCCACTAGGTGAATTTCTTGATGAACAACTTGCTAGGGTTAGAGAGAATGAAATTATTGAAACTGATAATATTGATGAAAGTGATGATGAAGATTCTCCCCCTAGATATGAATTGCCTGTTGTGCCTGAGGGTTATGTTATGGATGAAGAAACTGCTAGAGACTTCTTAGCTTGCAATGATAGATCTGATCTTAAGAAATTATTAGCTAAGCTTAAAGAAAAGTCTTTGAATGCTAGAATGAAATATGACCCTGCTTTTGCTACTTCACCTATATTTATTACTGATAAGGATTATGATTTCTCTGTCGATCCTGAGTAAATTACTTTGGTAGAATCTGATCCTTTTTATGGCTATGAATCTGAAACTGTTGTGGCACATCTTACTAAATTAAATGATATAGCCACCCTGTTTACTCATGATGAGAAAACTCGCTCTTACTTTATCCTTAAGTTATTTCCGTTCTCATTAAAGGGTGATGCTAAAACATGGTTTAATTCTCTTGATCCTAGTTGTGTGCGTAGTCCCCAGGATATGATTTATTACTTCTTTGCTAAATATTTCCCCGCTCATAAGAAACAAGCCGCCTTAAGGGAAGTATATAATTTTGTGCAAATTGAAGAAGAGAGTCTCCCGCAAGCTTGGGGGGGGGGGGCTTCTCCGATTACTTAATGCTTTGCCTGATCATCCTCTCAAGAAAAATGAAATACTTGATATCTTTTATAATGGTCTAACTGATACTTCCAGAGACCACCTGGATAGTTGTGCTGGTTGTGTTTTCAGGGAAAGAATTGTTGATCAAGCTGAATTGCTATTGAATAATATGTTGACTAATGAAAATAATTGGACACTTCCTGAACCAACTTCTAAGCCAACTCCAAAGAAAAGGGGTATTCTATTTCTAAGTCCTGCAGATATGCAAGAGGCAAATAAATCCATGAAAGAAAAAGGTATTAAAGCTGAAGATGTTAAGAATTTACCACCAATTGAAGAAATGCATGGTCTTGATAACCCGACACAGGTAGTAAAAGTAAATTCTCTCTATAGATTTGATAAATGTGAAATCCCATTTACTAAGTTTGCTATCCAATGCTTGGATGAGTTTGATGACTTTATGGTTAAATAAGAAAACTTCAATGCTTATGTTGGTAGACAATTGAAAAACAATGTTGATATGCTTGAACACTTGAGTGATTATATGTCTAGAGTTAAAGGTGAACTTAAACTTATTAGTAAACATGCTTCTATGGTTACCACTCAAGTAGAACAAGAACTTAAAGCTCAGAATGATTTGCTCAATGAATTAAATAATAAGAAAAATGATAATGTTGTTAGAGTGATGACTAGAGGAGGTAAAATGACTCAGGAACCTTTGTATCCTGAGGGCCACCCTAAAAGAATTGAGCAAGATTCTCAGAGAACTAATATTGATACACCTAGTCCTTCTAAGAGGAAGAAAAATAAAAATGATAGGACTTTGCATGCTTCTAGTGAACCTGTTGTTGACACACGTGAGAATCCCAATGATATTTCTATTTCTGATGCTAAAACACAATCTGGTAATGAACATGAACTTAGTGATAATGTTAATGATGATGTTCATGTTGATGCTCAACCTAGCAATAATAATGATGTAGAAATTGAACCTGCTGTTGATCTTGATAACCCACAATCAAAGAATCAATGTTATGATAAAGAATCAATGTTATGATAAGAGAGACTTCGTTGCTAGGAAACACGGTAAAGAAAGAGAACCATGGGTTCAGAAACCCATGCCTTTTCCTCCTAAACCATCCAAGAAAAAGGATGATGAGGATTTTGAGCGCTTTGCTGAAATGATTAGACCTATATTTTTGCGCATGCGTTTGACTGATATGCTCAAAATGAACCCTTGTGCTAAATACATGAAGGATATTGTTACTAATAAAAGAAAGATACCGGAAGCTGAAATTTCCACCATGCTTGTTAATTACACTTTTAAGGGTGGAATACCAAAGAAACTTGGAGATCCAGGAGTACCAACTATACCATGCTCCACTAAAAGAAACTATGTTAAAACTGTTTTATGTGATCTTGGAGCCGGTGTTAGTGTTATGCCTCTCTCCTTATATCGTAGACTTGATTTGAATAAGTCGACACCTACTGAAATATCTTTGCAAATGGCTGATAAATCAACTGCTATACCTGTCAGTATTTGTGAGGATGGGCCTGTTGTAGTTGCAAACATTACTATTTTAACGGACTTTGTTATTCTTGATATTCCTGAGGATGATAGTATGTCTATTATTCTTGGAAGACCCTTTTTGAATACTGCAGGGTCTGTTATTGATTGCACCAAAGGCAATGTCACTTTTCATGTTAATGGTAATGAGCATACGGTACACTTTCCGAGGAAACAACCTCAAGCCCACAGTATCAATTCTATTGGAAAATTTTCAACAATTACTATTGGAGGTTTTGAATTTCCTCTTCCTACTGTCAAGAAGAAATATGATATTCTTATTGTTGAGGATGTGCATATCCCCGTTGAGGTAACCTAGTGTTATTCGAAAATTCTCCGGTTTCATGTTATTAGAAATGAGTTTGTTAACAAGACTTGATCAACCTTGTTAGTGGATTCCTTTTGATGAGCATGAGATGGATGAAGTTAGAAAGCACAACCCTCTGTACCCTCTTTTTACTTTCTGTTATCTATATTAAATAAAGTAAAATTAGTATTTTTTGTCTGTTTTCTGAATTACCCATGCAATAAAAAATACCCCGAAAATAAAAGTTCTCCAAATGCCTTGAAAATGAAATATGATTTTTTTCTAGAATATTTGAGAATATCTGGCACTAAGAACACAGCAGGGGAGCATCCACGTGCCCACGAGGGTGGAGGGCACGCCCACCCCCTGGGCGTGCCCCTGCCTCGTGGACCCCATGTGGGTGCCCTCCACTTATCCTTGCACCCACACACTTCGTCTTGCTCCAGAAAAAATCACTAGCCAGCTCAAACCCGAGTTCTTTCTCATCCTGCTGCCATTTTTGATCTCCTTGCTCAAAGATCCTCTCACCAAACTGCTTTGGGGGATTATTCTTTGGTATGTGAATCCTCCAATGGTCCAAATAGTTTTTGTTCTAGTGCTTTATTTATTGCAAATTTTTGCTGCTTAGGTGACCTTGTTCTTGAGCTTGCATGTCAAATTTATGTGGTCAAAAGTAGTTTTAATGCATGATATAGCCTCTAGGCACTTGTAGGAGTAGTTGTTATCAATCTTGTTGAGTTTGGTTCACTTTTATTTTAAGTTACTAAAAATCTCAGAAATTTTCAAAAAAAGATGAAGAGATTTTTGAGGGGCTCATCAAGCCGAAGCTCGAAGGATAAGAAAAGTGAAGAGAACAAGAAGCCCAAGTATAATCTCCCTCGTACTGCGGAGGTTCGACCATGTGAATGGCCTTGTGATGAGTTCTTGAGAGAAGCTGGGATTCATGAAGATTTTTATCATTTGGCTGAGAATGCAGGCCTCACCGCCTTCCTCCATGACCAGCGTGAATAGTATCTCTTACTCACAAATATCTTTGTGCAAAATTTTCATTTCCATGCTAGGAGATCACCACCTTCGGTGGAATTTTATTTATATGATGAGCATAAGGAGATGTCACTTTATGATTTTTGCCGAATCTGTTTGATACCCTTTGAGGGCAGCATAGAGGAACCACATCATAATGATGTGGAGGGATTTATTGATATGATTGCTGTAGGGGAAACGAGGAAAGTTTCCGATGCGAGAATCACTAGTATACATTTTCCTGTTCTACGTTACTTCGCAATATTTGCTAGTAGATGCTTAATTGGTCGCGGGAACTGTGGAAACCTTAGTGCCCCTGATATTGTTATTTTGCGCCATGCCTTGTTTCAGGATACTACTTTCAGTGTAGGCACTATTGTTGCTAAACAGTTAAATCTGAACCGTACTAAGGGCCCCATCCTCGGAGGCATCTTTGCCTTGTGCCTTGCTGCACACTTTAATATACCTATCAGACATTATGAGAAAGAGGAAAAGTTGCTGCCTCCTATTGTTCTAGATTATAAGAGTATGGTAGCACATGAGTTTATTGTTAAGGATAAGAAGAAGACACTCAAATATAAATTGATATTTAACAAAAATATTGTGAGTTTATTACCTTGCATGTGCCCTCTTTGTTCAACATATTTTTAGGCATGTACCTTGTTCTGCCGGAGGCCATTCATGCCTACTGGAGCCAGATGTCAGCTGCAGAGCAGGAGCCACCATTTGATCCTCACCGTCAGTCTGTTTATCAGTGGAATCAGGAGGAGATCGCCAACCAGTGGGAGCCTGAGGATCCTCCTCAGTACACTGAAGAGAGCAGCTTTGATCCTTGGGTATAGACCAACTTAGGCCAAAAGCCAAAGCTTGGGGGAGTACGTATCTCTCACCGACATTACATTCATGTTCACATACTCATGCCAGTTGTCGATGCTCATACTTTTTCATTGTATCATCCATGCTAGTTTATTTTCTTTTTAGCTTTCTTCTTGTGTGTTTGAAAAACCTTAAGAAAAACCAAAAAATAGTTGTAGCTTTTAACTAGTTTACTTTCCATGCCTGTAGTGGTAGTAATTAAAAGAAAACTCAAAAAGATTTCTCGTTCTTCTTTTGCTTGTTAGGAGCTTTCTCATGTAAATAGCTTTGTTTTATTGTTAGGAGCTTTCTCGTGTAAATACCTTTGTTTTATTTCTTTCCTTTGGGAGTCGAGAGGAGAAGACCATAATGAAAATGTTGAGTGGTGATACGTCTCCAACGTATCTATAATTTTTGATTGCTGCATGCTATATTATCTACTGTTTTGGACATTATTGGGCTTTATTTTCCACTTTTATATTATTTTTGGGACTAACCTATTAACCGGAGGCCCAACCCAGAATTGCTGTTTTTTTGCCTGTTTTAGGGTTTTGAAGAAAAGGAATATCAAACGGAGTCCAAACGGAATGAAACCTTCGGGAACGTGATTTTCTCAACAAACAAGACCCGGGAGACTTGGACCCTACGTCAAGACACAAAAGAGGAGGCCACGAGGTAGGGGGCGCGCCTACCCCCCCCAGGCGCGCCCTCCACCCTCGTGGGCCCCCTGTTGCTCCACCCACGTACTCCTTCCTCCTATATATACCTACGTACCCCCAATTGATCAGATACGGAGCCAAAAACCTAATTCCACCGCCGCAACTTTCTGTATCCACGAGATCCCATCTTGGGGCCTGTTCCGGAGCTCCGCCAGAGGGGGCATCGATCATGGAGGGCTTCTACATCAACACCATAGCCTCTCCGATGAAGTGTGAATAGTTTACTTCAGACCTACGGGTCCATAGTTATTAGCTAGATGGCTTCTTCTCTCTTTTTGGATCTCAATGCAATGTTCTCCCCCTCTCTTGTGGAGAACTATTCGATGTAATCTTCTTTTTGCGGTGTGTTTGTTGAGACCAATGAATTGTCGGTTTATGATCAAGTCTATCTATGAACAATATTTGAATCTTCTCTGAATTCTGTTATGTATGATTGGTTATCTTTGCAAGTCTCTTCGAATTATCAGTTTGGTTTGTCCTACTAGATTGATCTTTCTTGCAATGGGAGAAGTGCTTAACTTTGGGTTCAATCTTGCGGTGTCTTTTCCCAGTGACAGTAGGGGCAGCAAGGCATGTATTGTATTGTTGCCATCGAGGATAACAAGATGGGGTTTTCATCATATTGCATGAGTCTATCCCTCTACATCACGTCATATTGCTTAAGGCGTTACTCTGTTTTTAACTTAATACTCTAGATGCATGCTAGATAGCGGTCGATGAGTGGAGTAATACTAGTAGATGCAGGCAAGAGTCGGTCTACTTGTCTCGGACGTGATGCCTATATACATGATCATACCTAGATATTCTCATAACTATGCTCAATTTTGTCAATTGCTCAACAGTAATTTGTTCACCCACCGTAGAATACTTATGCTCTCGAGAGAAGCCACTAGTGAAACCTATGGCCCCCGGGTCTATCTTCATCATATTAATCTCCTACTACTTAATTATTTCCTTTGCTTTTTATTTTTCCTTTATTTTACTTTGCATCTTTATCACAAAAATACCAAAAATATTATCTTATCATATCTATCAGATCTCACTCTCGTAAGTGGCCATGTAGGGATTGACAACCCCTATTCGCATTGGTTGCAAGGATTTATTTGTTTTGTGCAGGTACGACGGACTTGCGCGTAGCCTCCTACTGGATTGATACCTTGATTCTCAAAAACTGAGGGAAATACTTATGCTACTTTGCTACATCATCCCTTCCTCTTCGGAGAAAACCAACGCAGTGCTCAAGAGGTAGCAAGAAGGATTTCTGGCGTCGTTGTCGGGGAGGTCTACGCAAAAGTCAACATACCAAGTACCCATCACATACCCTTATCTCCCGCATTACATTATTTGACATTTGCCTCTCGTTTTCCTCTCCCCCACTTCACCCTTGCCGTTTTATTCGCCCTCTCTCTCTATCCTCCCTCTCTTTCTCTTTTCGCCTCTTCTCCGTTTGCTTGTCATTATGGCTAGTACTTTACCTTTTGCCTCTATGTCTGAAATTGGGGAAATTATTGTCGATATGGACAATAATAATATCATGAAAATTCTGATACTCCTGGTAAAGAACCACCCATCTTACATACAAAAAATTTCCGTGATGGTAGTGGTAATATTATTGGAAAAGGAGTTATTCAAGATTTCTTTACTTGTGCCGGTGCTTTACCTTCTATGGGTAGTTCTATCCTTCATGGAACTAGTAGTCTTGCGGATGCTATTGCCATGCTTGTAGTTGAACTTGAAAGACAATTCATGCACATGCATCCTTGCATACAATGGATTTTCCTAGAATTTTCTAATATTGAGCATTCTTCTATTAAGCGTGTCGCTACTATCTTTTTGGCTCATGAGTTTAGATTCATAATAAAAGAGGCCAAAGAAATCTTTGCACATTATAGGGTGGACGCTTGCTGATACGTCTCCGTCGTATCTACTTTTCCAAACACTTTTGCCCTTGTTTTGGACTCTAAATTGTATGATTTGAATGGAACTAACCCGGACTGACGCAGTTTTCAGCAGAATTGCCATGATGTTGTTTTATGTGCAGAAAACAAAAGTTCTCGGAATCACCTAAAACTCCATGGAATATCTTACAATAAATAATAAAAAATCCTCGCCAAAGATGAATACCAGGGGCCCACACCCTGTCCACGAGGGTGGGGGGCGCCCCCCCCCCTAGGGTGCACCCCCTACCTCGTGGGCCCCCTGGAGACCTCCCGACTCCAACTCCAACTCCAACGCTTTCGGGGAGAAAAAAATAGGAGAGAAGATTTCATCGCATTTTACGATACGGAGCCACCGCCAAGCCCTAAAACCTCTCGGGAGGGCTGATCTGGAGTCCGTTCGGGGCTCCGGGGAGGGGGATTCGTCATCGTCGTCATCATCAACCATCCTCCATCACCAATTTCATGATGCTCACCGCCGTGCGTGAGTAATTCCATCGTAGGCTTGCTGGACGGTGATGGGTTGGATGAGATTTCCCATGTAATCAAGTTAGTTTTGTTAGGGTTTGATCCCTAGTATCCACTATGTTTTGAGATTGATGTTGCTATGACTTTGCTATGCTTAATGCTTGTCACTATGGCCCGAGTGCCATGATTTAAGATCTGAACCTATTATGTTTTCATCAATATATGAGAGTTCTTGATCCTATCTTGCAAGTCTATAGTCACCTATTATGTGTTATGATCCGTTAACCCCGATGTGACAATAATCGGGATACTTACCGGTGATGACCGTAGTTTGAGGAGTTCATGTATTCACTATGTGCTAATGCTTTGTTCCGGTTCTCTATTAAAAGGAGGCCTTAATATCCCTTAGTTTCCATTAGGACCCCGCTGCCATGGGAGGGTAGGACAAAAGATGTCATGCAAGTTCTTTTCCATAAGCATGTATGACTATATTCGGAATACATGCCTACATTACATTGATGAATTGGAGCTAGTTCTGTGTCACCCTATGTTATGACTATTACATGATGAACCACATCCGGCATAATTATCCATCACTGATCTGATGCCTACGAGCTTTCCATATACTGGTTTACGCTTATTTACTTTCCTGTTTCTATTGTTACAATCACTACATAATACCAAAAATATTACTTTGCTTTCATTACTCTTTTGTTACCATTACCACCACTATCGTATTACTTTGCTACTAAACACTCTACTGCAGATACTAAGTTTCCAAGTGTGGTTGAATTGACAACTCAACTGCTAATACTTGAGAATATTCTTTGGCTCCCCTTGTGTCGAATCAATAAATTTGGGTTGAATACTCTACCCTCGAAAGCTGTTGCGATCCCCTATACTTGTGGGTTATCAAGACTAATTTCTGGTGCCATTTCCGGGGAGCATAGCTCTATTCTTTGAGTCACTTGGGATTTATATCTGGTGGACACTATGAAGAATTTGAAAGACGATAGGACAACAATTTATCCCTCAACTACGAGGGGAGGTAAGGAACTGCCATCTAGCTCTGCACTTGATTCACCTTCTGTTATGAGTAAGCTTGCGACACCTAAACCTGCTTTTGCTATTCGTTCTGATATGTCGCATGTTATTGATGATGCTACTTCTGCTATACATGATACTTATGATGAAACTACTTCTATGCTTGATACTACTGTGCCTTTTGGTGATTTTCTCGAGGAACGACTTGCTAGGGCTAGAGAGATTGAAAATATTGAATCTGATTATGATGATGAAAGTGATGATGAAGAACCACTTGTTATTCCCGAGGGTTATTTATTTGATCAAGAAGCTTCTTTAGCTATTTTAGCTTGCAAAGATAGATATGAACTCAAAAGGTTATTAGCTAAATGGAATAAGCAATCTCTAAATGCTAGGATGAAACTTGACCCTGCTTTTGCTACTTCACCTATCTGTGTTACTGATAAGGATTATGAATTCTCTGTTGATCCTGATATAATTACTTTGGTTGAATCTGATCCTTTTCATGGCTATGAATCTGAAACTATTGTGGCACATCTTACTAAATTAAATGATATAGCCACCCTGTTCACTAATGATGAGAAATCTCGCTACTTTTATATCCTCAAAATATTTCCATTCTCATTAAAGGGTGATGCTAAAATATGGTTTAATTCTCTTGATCCTGGTTGTGTGCGTAGTCCCCAGGATATGATCTATTACTTCTCTGCTAAATATTTCCCTGCTCATAAGAAACAAGCTGCTTTAAAGGAAATATACAACTTTGTGCAAATTAAAGAAGAGAGTCTCCCACAAGCTTCGGGGAGGCTTCTCAAGTTACTTAATGCTTTGCCTGATCATCCTCTTAAGAAAAACGAAATACTTGATATCTTTTACAATGGACTAACCGATGCTTCCAGAGATTACCTGGATAGTTGTGCTGGTTCTCTTTTCAAGGAAAGAACACCGGATGAAGCTGAAATCTTATTGAATAATATGTTGACAAATGAAAATAATTGGGCACCTCCTGAGCCAGCTCCTGCTCCAATCAATGATCCTATTCCTAAATCAACTCCGAAGAAGAGAGGTGTTCTATTTCTCAGTCCTGAAGATATGCAAGAGGCAAAGAAATCTATGGAAGAAAAAGGTATTAAAGCTGAAGATGTTAAGAATTACCTCCTATTGAAGAAATACATGGTATTAATTTACCGCCTATTGAAGAAACATATGATCTTAATCCTTTATTTATTGAAGAACCTCCAGACCTCGATAAACCGACACAGGTAGTAAAGGTAAATTCTCTCTATAGATATGATAGAGTCGAAATCCCTCCTACTAAAATTGCTAGTCAGTGCTTGCATGAGTTTGATAATTTTATGTTTAAGCAAGAAGACTTCAATGCTTATTTTGGTAGACAATTAAAACAAGATGCTGATATGATTAAATACTTGGGTGATTATATGGTTAATATTAGAGGTGAACTTAAATTTTTTAGCAAACATGCTTCTATGGTTACCACTCAAGTAGAACAAGTACTTAAAGCTCAAAAGGAATTGCTCAATGAGATGAATAGTAAGAAAAATAATTATGTTGTTAAAGTGGCTACTAGAACTGGTAGAATGACTCAGGAACCTTTGTATCCTGAAGGGCACCCTAAGAGAATTGAGCAAGATTCTCAGAGAAATAATATTGATGCACCTAGTTCTTCTAAAAAGAAGAAAAAGAAAAATGATAGAACTGTGCAAACTTCTAGTGAACCTATTGCTGAACCACCTGATAATCCAAATGATATCTCTATGTATGATGCTGAAACACAATCTGGCAATGAACATGAACCTAATGAAAATGTTAATGATGATGTTCATAATAATGCTCAACCTAGTAATGATAATGATGTAGAAATTGAACCTGATGTTGATCTTGATAACCCACCATCAAAGAATCCACGTTATGTTAAGAAAGACTTTGTTGCTAGGAAACATGGTAAAGAAAGAGAACCTTGGGTTCAGAAACCCATGCCTTTTGCTCCCAAACCATCCAAGAAAAAGGATGATGAGGATTTTGAGCGCTTTGCTGAAATGATTAGACCATCTTTTTGCGTATGTGATTGACTGATATGCTCAAAATGAATCCTTATGCTAAGTACATGAAAGATATTATTACAAATAAAAGAAAGATACCAGAAGCTGAAATTTCCACCATGCTTGCTAATTATACTTTTAAGGGTGGAATACCTAAGAAACTTGGAGATCCAGGAGTACCCACTATACCATGCTCCATTAAAAGAAACTATGTTAAAACTGCTTTATGTGATCTTGGAGTTGGTGTTAGTGTTATGCCTCTCTCTTTATATCGTAGACTTGATTTGAATAAGTTGACACCTACTGAAATATCTTTGCAAATGGCTGATAAATCAACTACTATACCTGTCGGTATTTGTGAGGATGTGCCTGTTGTAGTTGCAAACGTTACTATTTTAACGGACTTTGTTATTCTTGATATTCCCGAGGACGATAGTATGTCTATTATTCTTGGAAGACCTTTTCTTAATACTGTAGGGGCTGTTATTGATTTCAACAAAGGCAATGTCACTTTTCATGTTAATGGTAATGAGCATACGGTACATTTTCCGAGGAAACAACCTCAAGTTCATAGTATCAATTCTATCGGAAAAATTCCATCGATTATATTTGGAGGTTTTGAATTTCCTCTTCCTACTATCAAGAAGAAATATGATATACTTATTATTGGGGATGTGCATATCCCCGTTGAGGTAACCTAGTGTTATTCGAAATTTCTCCGGTTTCATGTTAATTGGAATGAGTTTGTTAACAAGACTTGATCAACCTTGTTAGTGAATTCCTTTTGATGAGCATGAGATGGATGAAACTAGAAGCACAACCTTCTGTACCCTCTCTATACTTTCTGTTATGTAGTTGAAATAAAGTAAAAATAAATAATTTTCTGTCTGTTATCTGATTATCCGTGCAATATAAAAATACCTCGAAAATAAAAGTTCTCCAAATGCCTTGAAAATTAAATATGATTTTTTCTAGAATATTTGAGGATTTATGAAACAAAGAACACACCAGGGGGGCCAACCACCTTGCCACGATGGTGGAGGGCGCGCCCCCTGCCTCGTGGGCCCACGGTGGCCCTCCTCCACTTATTCCTGCACCCATCCTCTTCTTCTTCCTCCCACAAACACGAAAAACCAACTCAAGCACGAGTTCCAGCCCTCTTTGCTGCCATTTTCGATCTCCTTGCTCAAAGCACCTCTCACAAAACTGCTTGGGGAGATTGTTCCTTGGTATGTGACTCCTCCATTGGTCCAATTAGTTTTTGTTCTAGTGCTTTATTCATTGCAAATTTTTGCTGCTTAGGTGACCCTATTCTTGAGCTTGCATGTCAAATTTATATGGTCAAAAGTAGTTTTGATGCATGATATAGGCCCTAGGCACTTGTAGGAGTGGTTTCTATCAATATTATTGAGTTTGGTTTACTTTTATTTTGAAGTTACTAAAAATTTCAGAATTTTTCAGAAAATGATGAGGAGAGTATTGAGGGGCTCATCGAGCCAAAGCTCGAAGGAAAAGGCACCGAAGCCTGAGTATAATTTGCCGTGCACCGCGGAGGTTCGGGCGTGTGAATGGCCTTCCAAGGATTTCTTGAGAGCAGCCGGGATTTATGAAGATTTTCATGAATTGGTTCATAATGCAGGCCTCACTGCTCTCCTCCATGACCAATGCGATCAGTATCTCTTACTCACAAATACCTTTGCGCAAAACCTTCATTTTCATTCTAGGAACTCACCACCTACGGTGGAGTTTCATTTATATGATGAGCATAAGGAGATGTCACTTTAAGATTTTTGTCGGATTTGTTTACTCCCTTTTGAGGGCAAGACAGAAGAACCACATCGTGATGATGTGGAGGGATTTATTGATACTATCACTGTAGGGGAAACTAGGAAGGTTTCCGATGCACGAATCACTAGCATACATTTTCATGTCTTACGTTACTTTGCATTATTTGCTAGTCGTTGCTTAATTGGTCGTGGAAACTGTGGAAACCTTAGTATCCCTGATATTATTATTTTGCTCCAAGGTTTATACAGTGATAACACTTTTAGTATGGGCGGTATTATTGCTAAACGGTTAAGTCTGAATCGTACAAAGGGCCCCATCTTTGGAGGCATCTATGCTACACGCCTAGCTGCACATTTTAACATACCTATTAGGCATGCTGAGAAGGAAGAAAAAGTGTTGCCTCATGTTTATCTAGATTATAAAAGAATGGTGGCACGTGATTTTATTATTAAGAATAGGGCAGGAGAGCTTAAATATCAATTGTTCTTTAATAAACATCATCCTGAGACTATTACCTTGCCTGCTCCTTATTTGTTTGATTTGACTGTAGGCACGTACCTTGTTCTATTGACAGCTATTCACGCCTACCGGAACCCTGCACCAGCCGAGGAGCCAGAACCGGAACCACAATTTGTTCCTTCACGACAGTCTAACTATCAGTGGGATCCAGAGATGATTGCCAGCCAGTGGCAATCGGAGCCTTCTTCTTCCTCATCGCAGTACGACCCCAACTATTATTATGGATACCGCTAGGCCAGTCGTGGTCGTAGACCAACTTAGGCCAAAAGCCTAAGCTTGGGGGAGTACGTATTTCTCACCGACATTACATTTATGCTCACACACTCATTGCTAGATGTTGGTGCTCATACTTTTTCATTGTATCATCCATGCTAGTTTATTCCCTTTTATGCTTTCTTCTTGTGTGTTTAATAAACCTTAAGAAAAATCAAAAAAATTAGTTGTAGCTTTTAATCAGTTTAATTTCCATGCTTGCAGTAGTAATTAAAAAGAAAACCCAAAAAGATTTCCTGTTCTTCTTTTGCTTGTTGGGAGCTTTCCCGTGTAAATAGTTTTATTTCTTTTCTTTTCTTTGGGGTCAGTAGGAGAAGACCATGATTAAATTGTTGAAGTGGCTCTTATATGCTTTATTGTTGATTTAACCAAGAGCCCATATTGCTTTGTCTTCTCCTGTTTATTGAATGCTCGCAGATTCCAGCTTAGTCCAATGCACGTGCACTCTTATTATTATTCACATCGTTAGGTCGTGCAAGTGAAAGGCAATTATGATGATATATGATGGACTGACTAAGATGAGAAAAGCTGGTATGAACTCGACCTCTTTTGTTTTTGTAAATATGATGAGTTCATCGTTCTTGATTCAGCTTGTTATGAATAAACATGTTCGCAATGACAATTAGAGATCATAGTTGCTTGTGCCATGCTTGATTAGCTATGAGTTATAATGGTTTACCTTGCGTGCCAACATGCTATTGAGATGGTTATGATGTGGTATGATGAGGTGGTATCCTCCTTTGAATGATTTAAGTGACTTGACTTGGCACATGTTCACGCATGTAGTTGAAACAAATCAACATAGCCTTCACAATATTTATGTTCATGGTGGATTATATCCTACTCATGCTTGCATCCAATGTTTATTAATTTTAATGCATGTACATGGCTGTTGTCGCTCTCTAGTTGGTCGCTTCCCAGTCTTTTGCTAGCCTTCACCTATACTAAGCGGGAATACTGCTTGTGCATCCAATCCCTTAAACCCCAAAGTTATTCCAGATGGGTCCACTATACCTTCCTATATGCGGTATCTACCTGCCGTTCCAAGTAAATTTGTATGTGCCAAACTCTAAACCTTCAAATAATCATCCTGTTTTGTATGCTCGAATAGCTCATGTATAAACTAGGGCTGTCCGTATCTTCCATGCTAGGTGGGTTATTCTCAAGAGGAGTGGACTCCGCTCCTCACTCACGAGAAAATGGCTGGTCACCGGGATGCCCAGTCCCATGCTTTATGCAAACTAAATCAAAATAATTGCAAAACAAAACTCCCCCTGGGATTGTTGTTAGTTGGAGGCACTCGTTGTTTCGAGCAAGCCATGGATTGACGTTTGTTGGTGGAGGGGGGGGGTATAAACTTTACCATTCTGTTTGGGAACCGCCTATAATGTTTGTAGCATGGAAGATATCGCCATCTCTTGGTTGTTATGTTATGAAAGTATACCGCTCAAAATATTATTCACCTCTATTTCAAAACCGAGCTCTGGCACCTCTACAAATCCCTGCTTCCCTCTGTGAAGGGCCTATCTATTTACTTTTATGTTGAGTCATCACCCTCTTATTAAAAGCACTAGCTAGAGAGCGTAGCTGTCATTTCCATTCATCACTGTTAATTTATATTGGGTGTGACTATGATTGGATCTCTTTTACCATGAATTACAATGTCTAGTCAGTCCTTGATCTTTAAAGGTGCTCTGCATTTATGTTTTGCGGTCTCAAAAAGGGCTAGCGAGATACCATCTTGTTATATCATATTATGATTGTTTTGAGAAAGTGTTGTCATCCGAGATTTATTATTATGGCTTGCTAGTTGATTATGCTATTGATATGGGTAATCATGAGACCTAAGAATTATTGCAAATGTGGTTAGTTATAATATTTGTTGAAAACTTGAATGCTATCTTGACATATTTACAACAACAAGAGCAAACAGAGTTTGTAAAAGTTTTTCTTTATTTCTTTCAGTTTGTCAACTGAATTGCTTGAGGATAAGCAAGGGTTTAAGCTTGGGGGA
Organism: Triticum dicoccoides; assembly: GCF_002162155.2. Classification (NCBI taxonomy): domain Eukaryota; kingdom Viridiplantae; phylum Streptophyta; class Magnoliopsida; order Poales; family Poaceae; genus Triticum; species Triticum dicoccoides. The sequence continues at coordinate 485,988,830 of NC_041392.1, read as the reverse complement.
GTTGATACGTCTCTGACGTATCTACTTTTCCAAACACTTTTGCCCTTGTTTTGGACTCTAACTTGTATGATTTGAATGGAACTAACCCGGACTGACGCTGTTTTCAGCAGAATTGCCATGATGTTGTTTTATGTGCAGAAAACAAAAGTTCTCGGAATGACCTGAAACTCCAAGGAATATCTTACAATAAATAATAAAAAATCCTCACCAAAGATGAAGACCAGGGGGCCCACACCCTGTCCACGAGGGTGGGGGCACCCCCCCTAGGGCGCACCCCCTACCTCGTGGGCCCCCTGGAGACCTGCCGACTCCAACTCCAACTCTATATATCTGCTTTCGGGGAGAAAAAATAGGAGAGAAGATTTCATCATGTTTTACGATACGGAGCCGCCGCCAAGCCCTAAAACCTCTCGGGAGGGCTGATCTGGAGTCCGTTCGGGGCTCCGGAAAGGGGGATTCATCGCCGTCGTCATCATCAACCATCCTCCATCACCAATTTCATGATGCTCACCACCATGCGTGAGTAATTCCATCGTAGGCTTGCTGGACGGTGATGGGTTGGATGAGATTTACCATGTAATCAAGTTAGTTTTGTTAGGGTTTGATCCCTAGTATCCACTATGTTCTGAGATTGATGTTGCTATGACTTTGCTATGCTTAATGCTTGTCACTAGGGCCCGAGTGCCACGATCTCATATCTGAACCTATTATGTTTTCATCAATATATGAGAGTTCTTGATCCTATCTTACAAGTCTATAGTCACCTATTATGTGTTATGATCCGTTAACCCCGAAGTGACAATAATCGGGATACTTACCGGTGATGACCGTAGTTTGAGGAGTTCATGTATTCACTATGTGCTAAAGCTTTGTTCCGGTTCTCTACAAAAAGGAGGCCTTAATATCCCTTAGTTTCCATTAGGACCCCGCTGCCACGGGAGGGTAGGACAAAAGATGGCATGCAAGTTCTTTTCCATAAGCACGTATGACTATATTCAGAATACATGCCTACATTACATTGATGAATTGGAGCTAGTTCTGTGTCACCCTATGTTATGACTGTTACATGATGAACCCATCACTGATCCGATGCCTACGAGCTTTCCATATACTGGTTTACACTTATTTACTTTCCCGTTGCTATTGTTACAATCACTACATAATACCAAAAATATTACTTTGCTTTCATTACTCTTTTGTTACCGTTACCACCACTATCGTATTACTTTGCTACTAAACACTCTGCTGCAGATATTAAGTTTCCAGGTGTGGTTGAATTGACAACTCAGCTGCTAATATTTGAGAATATTCTTTGGCTCCCCTTGTGTCGAAATAATAAATTTGGGTTGAATACTCTACCCCCGAAAGCTGTTGCGACCCCCTATACTTGTGGGATATCACTTGCCGTCCTCCCATAGAGGCTATCCTCTTTGATCAAAAAGAAATAATGCGTTTTCAATCTCTAAACTATGTTGCTTTCAATGAAAATCTTAGAAAAAGGGTTCCTACCAATGTTTTAGTTGATAGAATTTCTGAACTTAATGATGATTTGGCTATTAGAAATAATGGACTAGGATATTCTCTTGAATATAGGCTCACAAAGTTCTGTCAAAAGAATGCTTATAATGATGAATTGGTTGTGCAATATGAAGGACCAAAAGAGGAACCTATACCTCCCAAGGTTGATCTTGGGGACTTTTGTCCCATTAAATTTAGCCCTTTCGATTATTTTTTCTTGCCTCGAAGAAAACTTGCTGCCGAACATAGAGAATATGAAATAATTTTTAATAATCTATCTTACTATTATGGCAATACCTAGATCTACCCTTGTTTGTTATGCCTAGCTAGGGGCGTTAAACGATAGCGCTTGTTGGGAGGCAACCCAATTTTATTTTTATTCCTTGCTTTTTGATCCTGTTTAGTAATAAATAATTTATCTAGCCTCTGTTTTGGTTGTGTTTTTTGTGTTTAATTAGTGTTTGTGCCAAGTATAACCGTTGGGAAAACTTGGGGAAAGTCTTGTTACACTTGCTGTAAAAAACAGAAACTTTAGCGCTCACGAGAATTACTGCCATTTTTATTTGGAAAGTGATATTTAGTTAATTATTTTTGCATATGATTAATAGATAAATTCCTCACGTCCAGCAATTTATTTTAGAATTTTTGGGGTTCCAGATCTTGCGCTAGCTACAGATTACTACAGACTATTCTGTTTTTGACAGATTCTGTTTTTCGTGTGTTGTTTGCGTATTTTGATGAATCTATGGCTAGTAAAATAGTTTATAAACCATAGAGAAGTTGGAATACAGTAGGTATAACACCAATATAAATAAAGAATGAGTTTATTTCAGTACCTTGAAGTGGTCTTTTATTTTCTTTCGCTAACGGAGCTCACGAGATTTTCTACTTTAAGTTTTGTGTTGTGAAGTTTTCAAGTTTTGGGTAAAGATTTGATGGATTATGGAACAAGGAGTGGCAAGAGCCTAAGATTGGGGATGCCCATGGCACCCCCAATATAATCTAAGGAAACCTAAAAGCCAAAGCTTGGGGATGCCCCGGAAGACATCCCCTCTTTCGTCTACTTCTATCGGTAACTTTACTTGGAGCTATATTTTTATTCGCCACATGATATGTGTTTTGCTTGGAGCGTCTTGTATTATTTGAGTCTTTATTTCTTAGTTTACCACAATCATCCTTTCTATACACACCTTTTGAGAGAGCCATACATGATTTGGAATTTGTTAGAATACTCTATGTGCTTCGCTTATATCTTTTGAGTTATATAGTTTTGCTCTAGTACTTCACTTATATCTTTTAGAGCACGGTGGTGGATTTGTTTTATAGAAACTATTGATCTCTCATGCTTCACTTAGATTATTTTGAGAGTCTTAAATAGCATGGTAATTTGCCTAAAATCCTAATATGCTTGGTATAGAAGATTAATAATAAAACTTTCTTATGAGTGTGTTGAATACTATGAGAAGTTTGATGCTTGATAATTGTTTTGAGATATGAAGATGGTGATATTAAAGTTGTGCTAGTTGAGTAGTTGTGAATTTGAGAAATACTTGTGTTAAAGTTTGTGATTCACGTAGCATGCACGTATGGTGAACCGTTATGTGATGAAGTCGGAGCATGATTTATTTATTGATTGTCTTCCTTATCAGTGGCGGTCGGGGACGAGCTATGGTCTTTTCCTACCAATCTATCCCCCTAGGAGCATGCGCGTAATACTTAGCTTTGATAACTTGTAGATTTTTGCAATAAGTATATGAGTTCTTTATGACTAATGTTGAGTCCATGGATTATACGCACTTCTCTCACCCTTCCACCTTTGCTAGCCTCTCTAATATCGCGCACCTTTTGCCGGTATCATACACCCACCACATACCTTCCTCAAAACAGCCACCATACCTACCTATTATGGCATTTCCATAGCCATTCCAAGATATATTGCCATGCAACTTTCCACCGTTCCGTTTATTATGACACACTCCATCATTGTCATATTGCTTAGCATGATCATGTAGTCGACATCGTATTTGTGGCAAAGCCACCGTTCATAATTCTTTCATACATGTCACTCTTTATTCATTGCATATCCCGGTACACCGCCGGAGGCATTCATATAGAATCACATTTTGTTCTAAGTATTGAGTTGTAATTGTTGAGTTGTAAGAAAATAAAAGTGTGATGATCATCATTATTAGAGCATTGTCCCAGTGAGGAAAGGATGATGGAGACTATGATTCCCCCACAAGTCGGGATGAGACTCCAGACGAAAAAAAGAGGCCAAAAAAGAGAAAAGGCCCAAATAAAAAAATGAGAGAAAAAGAGAGAAGGGACAATGTTACTATCCTTTTACCACACTTGTGCTTCAAAGTAGCACCATGATATTCATGATAGAGAGTCTCCTATGTTATCACTTTCATATACTAGTGGGAATTTTTCATTATAGAACTTGGCTTGTATATTCCAATGATGGGCTTCCTCAAAATGCCCTAGGTCTTCATGAGCAAGCAAGTTGGATGCACACCCACTTAGTTTCTTTTTGAGCTTTCATATACTTATAGCTCTAGTGCATCTGTTGCATGGCAATCCCTACTCACTCACATTGATATCTATTGATGGGCATATCCATAGCCCGTTGATACGCCTAGTTGATGTGAGACTATCTTCTCCCTTTTTGTCTTCTCCACAACCACCATTCTAGTCCACCTATAGTGCTATATCCATGGCTCACGCTCATGTATTGCGTGAAGATTGAAAAAGATTTGAGAATGTCAAAATTATGAAACAATTGTTTGGCTTGTCATCGGGGTTGTGCATGATTTAAATATTTTGTGGGGTGAAGATGGAGCATAGCCAGACTATATGATTTTATAGGGATAACTTTCTTTGGCCATGTTATTTTGAGAAGACATAATTGCTTTGTTAGTGTGCTTGAAGTATTATTATTTTTATATCAATATGAATTTTTGTCTTGAATCTTTCGGATCTGAATATTCATACCACAATTAAGAAGAATTACATTAAAATTATGCCAAGTAGCACTCCGCATCAAAAATTCTCTTTTATCATTTACCTACTCGAGGACGAGCAGGAATTAAGCTTGGGGATGCTTGATACGTCTCCAACGTATCTATAATTTTTTATTGCTCCATGCTATATTATCTACTATTTTGGACCATATTGGGCTTTATTTTCCACCTTTATATTATTTTTGGGACTAACCTATTAACCGGAGGCCCAGCCCAGAATTGCTGTTTTTTTGCCTATTTCAGTGTTTCGAAGAAACAGAATATCAAATGGAGTCCAAACGGAATGAAACCTTCGGGAACGTGATTTTCTCAACAAACAAGACCCGGGAGACTTGGACCCTACGTCAAGACACAAAAGAGGAGGCCATGAGGTAGGGGGCGCGCCTACCCCCCAGGCGCGCCCTCCACCCTCATGGGCCCCCTGTTGCTCCACCGACGTACTCCTTCCTCCTATATATACCTACGTACCCCCAAACGATCAGATACGGAGCCAAAAACCTAATTCCACCGCCGCAACTTTCTGTATCCATGAGATCCCATCTTGGGGCATGTTCCGGAGCTCCGCCGGAGGGGGCATCGATCATGGAGGGCTTCTACACCAACACCATAGCCTCTCCGGTGAAGTGTGAATAGTTTACTTCAGACCTACAGGTCCATAGTTAGTAGCTAGATGTATTCTTCTCTCGTTTTGGATCTCAATACAATGTTCTCCCCCTCTCTTGTGGAGAACTATTCGATGTAATCTTCTTTTTGCGGTGTGTTTGTTGAGACCGATGAATTGTGGGTTTATGATCAAGTCCATCTATGAACAATATTTGAATCTTCTCTGAATTCTTTTATGTATGATTGGTTATCTTTGCAAGTATCTTCGAATTATCAGTTTGATTTGGCCTACTAGATTGATCTTTCTTGCAATGGGAGAAGTGCTTAGCTTTGGGTTCAATCTTGCAGTGTCCTTTCTCAGTGACAGTAGGGGCAGCAAGGCACGTATTGTATTGTTTCCATCGAGGATAACAAGATGGGGTTTTCATCATATTGCATGAGTCTATCCCTCTACATCATGTCATCTGCTTAAGGCGTTACTCTGTTTTTAACTTAATACTCTAGATGCATGCTGGATAGCGGTCGATGAGTGGAGTAATAGTAGTAGATGCATGCAGGAGTCGGTCTACTTGTCTCGGACGTGATGCCTATATACATGATCATACCTAGATATTCTCATAACTATGCTCAGTTCTGTCAATTGCTCAATAGTAATTTGTTCACCCACCGTAGAATACGTACGCTCTCGAGAGAAGCCACTAGTGAAACCTATGGCCCCGGGTCTATATTCATCATATTAATCTCCTACTAATTAGTTATTTCCTTTGCTTTTTTTGCCTTTATTTTACTTTGCATCTTTATCACAAAAATACCAAAAATATTATCTTATCATATCTATCAGATCTCACTCTCGTAAGTGGCCGTGTAGGGATTGACAACCCCGATTCGCGTTGGTTGCGAGGATTTATTTGTTTTGTGCAGGTACGAGGGACTCGCGCATAGCCTCCTACTGGATTGATACCTTGGTTCTCGAAAACTGAGGGAAATACTTACGCTACTTTGCTGCATCATCCCTTCCTCTTCGAGGAAAACCAACGCAGTGCTCAAGAGGTAGCAAGTGGCTCTTATATGCATTATTGTTGATCTAACAGAGAGCCCATATTACCTTGTCTTCTCTCTTGAATTGAATGCTTGCAGATTCCAGCTTAGTCCAATGCACGTGCACTATTATTATTATCCACACTATTCGGTCGTACAAGTGAAAGGCAATAATGATGATATATGATACTGATTGAGATGAGAAAAACTGGTATGAACTCGGCCTCTCTTGTTTTTGTAAATATGACTAGTTCATCGTTCCTGATTCAGCCTATTATGAAAGAAACATGTTTGCAATGACAATTAGAGATTGTAGTTGCTTATGCCATGCTTAATTAGCTAGGAGTTTATAATGGTTTACCTTGCGTGCCAACATGCTATTAAAATGGTTATGATGTGGTATGATAGGGTGGTATCCTCCTTTGAACGATTCGAGTGGCTTGACTTGGCACATGTTCGCGCATGTAGTTGAAACAAAATCAACATAGCCTCTATGATATTTATGTTCATGGTGCATTATATCCTACTCATGCTTGCATTCGGTGTTGATTAATTTTAATGCATGTTCATGACTGTTGTCGCTCTCTAGCTGGTCGCTTCCCAGTCTTTTTCTAGCCTTCACTTGTACTAAGCGGGAATACTGCTTATGCATCCAATTCCATAAACCCCAAAAGTTATTCCATACGAGTCCACCATACCTTCCTATATACGGTATCTACCTACCCTTCCAAGTAAATTTGTATGTGCCAAACTCTAAACCTTCAAATAAACATTCTGTTTTGTATGCTTGAATAGCTCATGTATCAACTAGGGTTGTCTGCATCTTCCATGCTAGGCTGGTTATTCTCAAGAGGAGTGGACTCCGCTCCTCACTCACGAGAAAATGGCTGGTCACCGGGATGCCCAGTCCCATGCTCAAATCAAATCAAAATAATTGCAAACAAAACTCCCTCGGGATTGTTGTTAGTTGGAGGCACCCATTATTTCGGGCAAGCCATGGATTGATGCTTGTTGCTGGTGGGGGAGTATAAACTTTACCATTCTGCTTGGGAACCGCCTATAATGTGTGTAGCATGGAAGATATCGAGATCTCTCGGTTGTTATGTTGACAATGAAAGTATACCACTCAAAATATTATTCATCTCTATTTCAAAACCGAGCCCTGGCACCTCTACAAATCCCTGCTTCCCTATGCGAAGGGCCTATCCATTTACTTTTATGTTGAGTCATCGTCCTCTTATTAAAAAGCACCAGTTGGAGAGCACCGCTGTCATTTGCATCCATTACTATTAGTTTACATTGAGTATGACTTGACTGGATCTCTTTTACCATGAATTACAATGTCTAGTCAGTCCTTGATCTTTAAAGGTGTTCTGCATTTATGTTTTGCGGTCTTAGAAAGGGCTAGCGAGATACCATCTTGTTATATCATATTATGATTGTTTTGAGAAAGTGTTGTCATCCGAGATTTATTATTATTGCTCGCTAGTTGATTATGCCATTGATATGAGTAAACATGAGACCTAAATGTTATTGTGAATATGGTTAGTTCATAATCTTTGCTGAAAACTTGAATGTTTGCTTTACATATTTACAACAACAAGAGCAAACAGAGTTTGTAAAAGTTTTTCTTTATCACTTTCAGTTTGTCAACTGAATTGCTTGAGGACAAGCAAAGGTTTAAGCTTGGGGGAGTTGATACGTCTCCGTCGTATCTACTTTTCCAAACACTTTTGCCCTTGCTTTGGACTCTAACTTGCATGATTTGAATGGAACTAACCCAGACTGACGCTGTTTTCAGTAGAATTGCCATGGCGTTATTTTTGTGTAGAAATAAAAGTTCTCGGAATGACCTGAAAATCAAAGGAGATTATTTTTGGAATATATAAAAAATACTGGAAGATGAATTCACGTCAGGGGGCCCACACCCTGTCCACGAGGGTGGGGGCGCGCTTACCCCCCCTGGGCGCGCCCCCTGCCTCATGGGCCCCTGACGCTCCACCGACCTCAACTCCAACTCCATATATTCGTGTTCGGGGAGAAAGAAAATAAGGGAGAAGGATTCATCGTGTTTTACGATACGGAGCCGCCGCCAAGCCCTAAACTCTATCGGGAGGGCTGATCTGGAGTCCATTCGGGGCTCTGGAGAGGGGAATCCGTCGCCATCGTCATCATCAACCTTCCTCCATCACCAATTTCATGATGCTCACCGCCTTGCGTGAGTAATTCCATAGCCTTGCTGGACGGTGATGGGTTGGATGAGATTTATCATGTAATCGAGTTAGTTTTGTTAGGGTTTGATCTCTAGTATCCACCATGTTCTGAGATTGATGTTGCTATGACTTTGCTATGCTTAATGCTTGTCACTAGGGCCCGAGTGCCATGATTTCAGATCTGAACCTATTATGTTTTCATGAATATATGTGAGTTCTTGATCCTATCTTGCAAGTCTATAGTCACCTATTATGTGTTATGATCTGTTAACCCCGAAGTGACAATAATCGGGATACTTACCGGTGATGATCGTAGTTTGAGGAGTTCATGTATTGACTATGTGTTAATGCTTTGGTCCGGTACTCTATTAAAAGGAGGCCTTAATATCCCTTAGTTTCCAATAGGACCCCGCTGCCACGGGAGGGTAGGACAAAAGATGTCATGCAAGTTCTTTTCCATAAGCATGTATGACTATATTCGGAATACATGCCTACATTACATTGATGAATTGGAGCTAGTTCTGTGTCACCCTATGTTATAACTGCTGCATGATTGATCGCATCCGATATAATTCTCCATCACCGATCCAATGCCTACAAGCTTTTCATATATTGTTCTTCGCTTATTTACTTTTCCGTTGCTACTGTTACAATCACTACAAAACCCCAAAATATTACTTCTGCTACCATTACCACTGCTATCATATTACTTTGCTACTAAACACTTTGCTACAGATATTAAGTTTCCAGGTGCGGTTGAATTGACAATTCAACTGCTAATACTTGAGAATATTCTTTGGCTCCCCTTGTGTCGAATCAATAAATTTGGGTTGAATACTCTACCCTCAAAAACTGTTGCGATCCCCTATACTTGTGGGTTATCAATCTATGATGTCTCTTACCGATTTACCGCTATCGTTTTAGGGTTATACTTTGGAGACGGCCGCATTCACATTAAATAGGGCACCATCTAAATCCGTTGAGACGACACCATATGAAATGTGGTTTAGCAAGAAACGTAAGCTGTCATTTCTTAAAGTTTGGGGTTGCGATGCTTATATGAAAAAACTTCAACCTGATAAGTTCAAACCCAAATCGGAGAAATGTGTCTTCATAGGATACCCAAAGGAGACTATTGGGTACACCTTCTATCACAGATCCGAAGGCAAGATATTCTTTGCTAAGAATGGATCCTTTCTAGAGAAGGAGTTTCTCTCGAAAGAAGTGAGTGGGAGGAAAGTTGAACTTGATGAGGTAATTGTACCTTCTCCCAAATTGGAAAGTAGTTCATCACAGAAATCAGTTCCAGTGATTCCTGCACCAATTAGTGAGGAAGCTAATGATGATGATCATGAAACTTCAGATGAAGTTACTACCGAACCTCGTAGGTCAACCAGAGTACGGTCCGCACTAGAGTGGTACGGTAATCCTGCTCTGGAGGTCATGTTACTTGACCATGATGAACCTACAAACTATGAGGAAGCTATGATGAGCCCAGATTCCGTGAAATGGCTTGAGGCCATGAAATCTGAGGTGGGATCCATGTATGAGAACAAAGTGTGGAATTTCGTTGACTTGCCCGATGATCGGCAAGTCATAGAGAATAAATGGATCTTCAAGAAGAAGACTGACGCTGACGGTAATGTTACTGTTTACAAAGCTCAACTTGTTGTGAAAGGTTTTCACAAGTTCAAGGAGTTGACTACGATGAGATCTTCTCACCCATAGCGATGCTTAAGTCCATCTGAATCATGTTAGCAATTGCCGCATTTTATGAAATTTGGCAAATGGATGTCAAAACTGCATTCCTTAATGGATATCTTAAAGAAGAGTTGTATATGATGCAACCAGAAGGTTTTGTCGATCGTAAAGGTGCTAACAAAAGTGTGCAAGCTCCATCAATACATTTATGGACTGGTGCAAGCCTCTCGGAGTTGGAATATACGCTTTGATAGTGTGATCAAAGCATATGGTTTTATACAGACTTTTCGAGAAGCATGTATTTACAAGAAAGTGAGTGGGAGCTCTGTAGCATTTCTAATATTACATGTGGATGACATATTGTTGATTGGAAATAATACAGAATTTCTGGATAGCATAAAAGGATACTTGAATAAGAATTTTTCAATGAAAGACCTCGGTGAAGCTGCTTATATATTGGGCATCAAGATCTATAGAGATAGATCAAGCCGCTTAATTGGACTTTCACAAAGCACATACCTTGATAAAGTTTTGAAGAAGTTCAAAATGGACCAGTTAAAGAAAGGGTTCTTGCCTATGTTATAAGGTGTGAAGTTGAGTCAGACTCAATGCCCGACCACTACAGAAGATAGAGAGAAAATGAAGGTCATTCCCTATGCCTCAGCCATAGGTTCTACCATGTATGCAATGCTGTGTACCAGACCTGATTTGTGCCTTGCTATAAGTTTAGCAGGGAGGTACCAAAGTAATCCAGGAGTGGATCACTGGACAGCGGTCAAGAACATCCTGAAATACCTGAAAAGTACTAAGGATATGTTTCTCGTTTATGGAGGTGACAAAGAGCTTGTCGTAAATGGTTACGTCGATGCAAGCTTTGACACTGATCTGGATGACTCTAAGTCACAAACTGTTTGCGTATTTATATTGAATGGTGGAGCTGTAAGTTGGTGCAATTCCAAGCAGAGCATCGTGGCGGGATCTACGTGTGAAGCGGAGTACATAGCTGCTTCGGAAGCAGCAAATGAAGGAGTTCATATCCGATCTAGGTGTAATACCTGGTGCATTGGGTCCAATGAAAATCTTTTGTGACAATGTTGGAGTAATTGCCTTGGCGAAGGAATCTAGATTTCACAAGAGAACCAAACACATCAAGAGACGCTTCAGTTCCATCCGCAATCAAGTCAAGGAGGGAGACATAGAGATTTGCAAGATACATACGGATCTGAATGTTGCAGACCCGTTGACTAAGCCTCTTCCACGAGCAAAACATGATCAGCACCAAGACTCCATGGGTGTTAGAATCATTACTATGTAATCTAGATTATTGACTCTAATGCAAGTGGGAGACTGAAGGAAATATGCCCTAGAGGCAATAATAAAGTTATTATTTATATTTCCTTGTATCATGATAAATGTTTATTATTCATGCTAGAATTGTATTAACCGGAAACTTAGTACATGTGTGAATACATAGACAAAATAGAGTGTCCCTAGTATGCCTCTACTTGACTAGCTCGTTAATCAAAGATGGTTAAGTTTCCTAACCATAGACATGTGTTGTCATTTGATGAACGGGATCACATCATTGGAGAATGATGTGATGGACAAGACCCATCCATTAGCTTAGAATTATGATCGTTTAGTTTTATTGTTATTGCTCTCTTCATGACTTATACATATTCTCTGACAATGAGATTATGCAACTCCAGAATACCAAAGGAACACTTTGTGTGCTATCAAACGTCACAACGTAACTGGGTGATTATAAAGATGCTCTATAGGTGTCTCTGAAGGTGTTTGTTGAGTTGGCATAGATCAAGATTATGACTTGTCACTCCGTGTATCGGAGAGGTATATCTAGGCCCTCTCGGTAATGCACATCACTATAAGCCTTGCAAGCAATGCGACTAATGAGTTAGTTGCAGGATGATGCATTATGGAATGAGTAAACAGACTTTCCGGTAATGAGATTGAACTAGGTATGATGATACCGACGATCGAATCTCGGCAAGTAACATACCGGTGACAAAGGGAACGGAGTATGTTGTTGTGCGGTTTGATCAATAAAGATCTTCGTAGAATATGTAGGAACCAATATGAGCATCCAGGTTCTGCTATTGGTTATTGACCGGAGATGTGTCTCGGTCATGTCTACATAGTTCTCGAACCCGTAGGGTCCGCACGCTTAACGTTCGATGACAATTTGTATTATGAGTTATGTGTTTTGGTGACCGAAGTTTGTTTGGAGTCCCGGATGAGATCACAAACATGACGAGGAGTCTCGAAATGGCCGAGAGGTAAATTTTCATATATTGGAAGGTTATATTTGGACAACGAAATGGTTCTGAGTGATTCGGATATTTTACCAGAGTACCGAGGGGTTACGTAACCCCCCCCCGGGGAAATATTAGGCCTTAGTGGACCTTAGTGGAGAGAGAGGAGGGCTGCAAGGGGTGGCTGCGCCCCCCATGGCAGTCCGAATTGGACTAGGGGGAGGGGGGCGCCCCCCTTTCCCTCTCCCTCTCCCTCTCCTTCCTTTTCCCTCCGGCGGAGAAAGGAAAAGGAGGGGGAGCGAATCCTACTTGGACTAGGAGTCCAAGTAGGACTCCCCCCTTGGCGCGCCCCTCCTGGCCGCCGGCCTCCTCCTCCCCTCCTTTATATACGGGGGCGGGGGGGCACCCCCAAGGCACACCAAGAATTTTCTTAGCCATGTGCGGTGCCCCCTCCAGAGTTTACTCCTCCGTTCATAGCGTCGTAGTGCTTAGGCGAGCCCTGCGCGGATCACATCATCATCACCGTCGCCACACTATCGTGCTGAGGAACTCTCCTTGACGCTCTACTGGATCAAGAGTTCGAGGGATGTCATCGAGCTGAACATGTGCTAAACACGGAGGTGCCGTACGTTCGGTACTTGGATTGATTGGATCGTGAAGATGTTCGACTACATCAACCACGTTAATCTAACGCTTCCACTTTCGGTCTATGAGGGTACATGGACACACTCTCCCCGTCTTGTTGCTATGCATCTCCTAGATAGATCTTGCGTGGTCGTAGGATTTTTTTAAAATTTTATGCTACGTTTCCCAACAATTTGGCTATCATACGATGTTTGAGTAGATCCGTTTTGTCATGTGGGTTAATCGTGATCTAGGTTGGTATGATTGTATATTTTATTTATGGTGCTGTCCTACGGTGCCCTCCATCTCGCGCAAACGTGAGGGGTCCCTGCTGTAGGGTGTTGCAATACGCTCAAGATTTGCTTATGATGGGTTGCGAGAGTGGCAGAAGCTTAAACCCGAGTAGGTGGGTTGTTGTGTATGGGATAAAGAGGACTTGATACTTAATGTTATGGTTGGGTTTCATGACCTTAATGATCTTTAGTAGTTGCGAATGCTTGCTAGGGGTCCAATCATAAGTGCATATGATCCAAGTAGAGAAAGTATGTTAGCTCATGCCTCTCCCTCATATAGAATTGCAAGAATGATTATCAGTACTTGTTATCGATTGCCTAGGGACAAATGACTTTCTTGTTGACAAAAAGCTATCCACTTTTATTATCCTGCAATTTATTCGTAGTTTTATTCTCGCAAAGTACTCGTAGTTTTATTCTTACAAAATAGTTTCATACTTATTTTAGGTAAGCAAACGTCAAGTATGCGTAGAGTTGTATTGGTGGTCGATAGAACTTGAGGGAATATTTGTTCTACCTTTAGCTCCTCGTTGGATTCGACACTCTTATTTATCGAAGAAGGCTACAAACGATCCCCTATACTTGTGGGTTATCAACGAGCAACGAGACTCAAGGTGAAAGAACATGCGGTGCCCCCATGTTTGGTTTTGGTAATTGATGACAATCTCTATGGACTAATGGTTTCCTTGAGTTATATTTGAAGGTTTTGTCCATAGGCTTTTCTTGGAGTACATGTGTTGGTTTCAAGGAGAGTTTGTGTCGACCAAGGTGCTATTTAAAGAATTATCCAAAGATTGGTCATTTGAGAGTTGAGCTTATTGCAAGCATGTCTTGAAGAAGAAGATTGTGTGATCATTCATGTTTACCTTCAAGACATCATCCAAACGAAGAGAGTTGGAAAGATTCAAGGTTGATCAAGACTAAGTCAAGAGTGAATCAAGTTTATCAACTCACAAAGAGTAGAAGATGTACCGAGAGGGATCAAGTGATCCCATGGTATGGTAAGCATTGTCCATTGCACTTTGTGTACTAACCCATAGTCTATGTGAGAGTCTATGTGGGGTTAGGTATGTGTCCATGGGCTTGCGTCAAGAGGATGATATCATACAACCCATGGGAAGGATGACATCAAGTGGTGATCGTCATCAAGATTGCCGTGTGCAATTTCAAATGGAGAATCACGAAGAGATCAAGTGCTTGAAGCTTGCCATCCATTGTGGTGTCAATGGACTTGTGAAGATGTGCCGAAGAGTGGCTCACCCATAGTGGAGTATGGGGGAGCAATCATCTAGTCTTCATCGACCCAACGCAATCAAGAAAGGTGGTCCATCTTGAGGAGGACAAGATCTTCATCATCTAACTGAAGTGGATCATGTGCAAAGCAAAGGTTTGCCCTTGATAGGTTTTCTATTTTACCAATCTCATGGTGGTAGTTGGGAGACCGGGTTATAGGATCGATAGTCGTACTATCAAGGGGGGCTCTTAAGTGAGTAGCTTGATCGTATCATTCATCGAGAGCTCAAACCATTGCATTCCTTGCATCATGTTTCTTGGTTCTTGTTTGGTTCTCTTTGTGAGTCTTAGATCTTATGGTTATCTTGATGACAATCTTGAGTTCACCGAAAACGGAGTTCGCATGCGTCTTCTATGATGTTTTCGGTGTTGTAGGTTTTACCGGTCTTATCCGAGGAAGGGTCCTCTCCATTTTCTTATGGGTCTTTTATAATTTGCTTCTTATTGATATTTCTTTGAAGATTGTGTTAGCCCTTGTCGCTAGCTCTCCAACAAACTTGGTTTCATCGAATTCGGAGTCCGTTTGCAAAAGTTGTGGCAGTTTTGGTGTTCTAAAAAGGCTGCAGCGGTACTACCATGAATTAGAGCGGATGTAATTTTTTACTACCGCTCCAGAGCAGTACTACCGCGGCTCCTGCAGCGGTAGTACCGCTCCGTACCAAAAACTCGTCCCAAGTCTTGCGGTGGTAGGCCTGGATGTATTTTTTTAGTACCGCTCGCAAGCAGTAGTACCACTACCATTTGCGGTAGTACCGTGAGGTCGAGCGGTAGTACCGTGAGGACGAGCGGTAGTACCGCTCCGGCAGTTCTTCTGGCCTTTTGCCTCCTCGCTGTTGTTTTTCAAAGGGGTACTTCCGCCCTAGCGGTACTACCGCTCCTTGGAGCGGTAGTACCGCTCTGTGCGGGCTGTGAGCATAACGGTTGGATTTTTCCCCACCTATAAAAGGGGGTCTTCTTCCCCAATGAACCTAATCCTTTTATATCGTGTTCTTCCCCCATTGTTGACCTTCTTCGAGCTTGCTAACTCTCAATCCCTCCAATGATTCTTGCTAGTTCTTAAGGGAAAAGAGAGAGGAGATCTAGATCCACGTTTCCACCAATCACTTTCTCCTCTAAGTGAGGGGAACCCCTTGGATCTAGATCTTGGAGTTCCTCGTGTTCTTCTTTTGTTCTTCCTCTCATTTTCTTCCCTAGCATTAGTTGCTTTGGTGGGATTGGGAGAGAAGGACTTGGGCACTCCGTGTGCCCTTGCCATTGCATTTGGTGCATCGGTTTGAGTTCTCCACGTGATACGTGGAAGTTACAAGTTGAGAAGCTTATTACTCTTGGGTGCTTGGTACCTTTGAGCTTGTTCCTCTTGGATGCTTGGGCGCCCTAGATGGTTGGTGGTGTTCGGAGCTCAATCATTGTGGTGTAAAGCTCTAGGCAAGCGTCGGGGTCTCCAACTAGGTTGTGGAGATCGCCCCGAGCAATTTGACGGGTACCGGTGACCGCCCCCAAGGGTTGCCAAAGTGTACGGGTTCGGTGACCGCCCCCAAGGGTTGCCATTTGTACGGGTTCAGTGACCGCCCTCAAGGGTCCCTTAGTGGAATCATGGCATCTTGCATTGTGCGAGGGCGTGAGGAGATTACGGTGGCCCTAGTGGCTTCTTGGGGAGCATTGTGCCTCCACACCGCTCCAAATGGAGATTAGCATCCGCAAGGGTGTGAACTTCGGGATACATCGTCGTCTCCGCGTGCCTCGGTTATCTCTTACCCGAGCTCTTTACTTATGTGCTTTACCTTGTGATAGCCATATTGTTTCTTGTCATATATCTTGCTATCACATAGTTGTTTATCTTGCTTAGTATAAGTTGTTGGTGCACATAGGTGAGCCTAGTTGTTGTAGGTTTTATGTTTGACAAATTAACCGCTAGGTTTATTCCGCATTTGTTCAAGCCTAAATCGTAATTATTTTAAAACGCCTATTCACCCCCCCCTCTAGGCGACATCCACGATCTTTCAATTGGTATCAGAGCCTCGTCTCTCTTTATAGGGCTTAACCGCCTAGAGAGTAAGGATGTCAACTAGGGGATTAGGATTCTCTGACACTCTTAGTTTTTATGGCACAAATTTTGATGTTTGGGTAATTCGCATGCTTAATCTCTTTAGGGTCATGAACCCAAATTTAGAGCGAATTGTAGATATGGGTTTTTCTCCTCCAAAGGATCCTCAAAGATTATCTTTAGAGGATGAGAAAAACTCTTATCTCAATGCTCAAGCTTCTAATGTGCTTTTCAATGCTTTGAGCAATGTAGTTATATTTCAACTCATGCCATTCCGGAATGCTCATGAGTTGTGGACAAAGCTTCAAGATAAATATGGCGTGTCCAAATTTTGTGGGAATGATTGTTCTCCCTCCACATCCGGCCGTATAGTCTTCTCAACTTCTTCTACTTCACCTACATGTGGCTTGCCACAAGGTAATGATATGGTGAGTAGTGTTGGTCATTGCAATGATGATAGTATGTTTATTGTGGATGATCCTTCATCACTATCTTATTGCAATGCTCCTTCTTTGGGCTTTAACACTTCGAGCACTCCAAATGTTTCACATTCTTGTGTTGATAGTCCTTGCATATCATGTAGAAATTGCTTGACTAAATCCCATGATGATATGTTTACTATGTCTTGTTGCCATGATAAAAATGCATATATGTCCTCGAATTGTTGTGCTAACAATGTAGAGGAAACCCAACACCCCATGGAACAAGATGTGGTCTTGAATGGTGCTTCAATGGATCCTTCATCATCATCTATTGCATTTTGCCTTATGGCCAAGGCCTCAAAGGTATCTCCCACTTTGAATCCCAATATATCTTGTGATGATGGCAAGAGTGATGATGATGTTGATTATGATGAAGAGAATGATAATGTTGCCTCCTTAAAAACTAAGGGGGAAATGATTTTTAAAGCTCTTCACAAAAATAAACTTGCTCGTTCCAACTTCATGGAAATCATGTCTCTTGCCATTGAAGGCAAGAAATACATTGAGGAGTTGGAATCTCATCTAGAGGAGCATGAGGTCACCATTGAGAAAATGGAAGGTCATGAGCGTGATTACGCCAATGAGATTGCGGACCTCTCTCAAGCTCTTGAACTTGAACAAACCACCAAGGAATCTCTTGAGGAGACTTTTGCTCTAGAATTATCTAGAGTGAGGGAATCTCGTGATAGAGCTCTTGAGGTGGCCAATGATTTTGAAACTAAAAATGAGGATCTTGAAGTTGTGCATGCTAAACTCCTTGAGGACTTTGAGCACCTCGAAAATGGCTCAAGGGTCATTAAGAGTGAGCTCATCAAACTCACCGAGTCTCATGCTCAACTTAAAGCTTCGTATTCAAAAGAGCTTGCCAAGTTGTCTTCTCCTCTTATTGTTAATGATGATGCTTGTGCTACTTACTCTATCTCTTGTGAAGCATCCATATTGAAGGAGAATGTTGAGCTAAGGGCTCAACTTGATTTGTTATCTAGAAATTATGGGATGTTGGAAGAAAATCATGTAAAGCTCACAAGCTCTCATGATGATCTTCTAGTATCCCATAATGTGCTAAAGTTAGCTCATGAGGCCATGATTGCTAAGGTAACATCTAGCGAGCCTCATGTGGATACTAGCAATACTTCTAGTCAAAATGCTATGTTGCCATGTGCTAGTCCTAGTAATTCATCTACTCACAATGTTGGTACATCTTGTGATGAATTGCTTTCCTTACCTTGTTGCTCTAACGATGAAGCTTATACTTCCTCTAGTACTTGTGTTGAGACTAACCATGTAGAGGAAATCAAAGAGCTCAAGGCCCAAGTCACTTCTTTGAAGAAAGACTTGGAAAAGAGTCATGAAGGTAAATTCACACTCAACAATATCTTGAGTGTGCAAAAATCCCCCAATGACAAAGGTGGACTTGGATTCAACTCCAACAAGAAGAAGAAGTCCAAGGTGAACAAAAAGAAGGGCCAAGAACAAGTCAAGAATTCGGCCAAGATTGTTTGCTTCAAGTGCAAAGTAGAAGGGCATCATGTTAGATCTTGCCCATTGAAGAAGAAGCCCATTAGTGACAAGCAATAAGGGAAGCGGACCCAAGTTCACTCTCATTCTCAACCTCAAGTTGAAGAAAAGCCTCTTCCCAAGAAGACTCAAGCTTATGCTTCTCAAGTTGAGAAATCAAGTGAGAAGAAAGTGAAGAGTAGATGTTGCTACCTATGTCGCAAGAAAGGTCACCTCGCTTCTTCATGCACTAGTGGTAACTTATCCAACCCAATTATTATTGATGATGTCTATTCTCTTGGGAATGATAAGGTTGGCAATGTGGTCGCCAAGTTTGTTGGTACTCAAAGTGGTTTTAAGCAAAGAACCATTTGGGTAGCCAAGCCTTTTGTGACTAAACTCTTAGGACCCAACTTGGTTGGGGACCAACAAGCTCAAACTTGATCAATAGGAGATGTTGGAGGTCATTGGAGGACTTGGCTACTTTATGAAGAATTAAGGGGACTTCATCATTCTAATTGTCTCAAGCCAAGTTATTCAAATTATCAAGTTTCTATCTTATATCCAATGTTTCTCCATGTGGTAACTCGTGCTTAAAGTGTTTACATTGATAGTTACTTACCCCTTTGCATGTTTGGTTTTGTTCCTTGCATGTGTTTGTATATGTTGTGCTTCCAACTTGATTATCTTGTGCAATCAAGTATGTGTGTGTTGGTTTGCACATCATGTACGTGTGTGTCATGCATTGAGCCTTTTGCATCTTGTTCTTTTCTTAGTTGGCTCTTGTGAGAGATTAATGGAATATCCCATTATGGGGGAGTGATGTGCTTTGTGCACCTCACAATTCTATATATGTGTGTACATGAGTAATACCATCTAGTATTGATATTTCAAGATTATCTAGTCGCTATGTGGTATGTCTTCTCATGAGAAATTCAAATTCTATATTGTCCATTAATTATCTCGTGTTGGATCATTATTTTGCCTCTTGTTTATCTTTAATTGGTATCACATTATGGGGGAGTAATATTCTATGTGTATATTACTAGCCTAGAATATGTGTACATTTGAGTTATTGTCACCTAGAACTGATATTGTAAATTATCTTGTTCCTAGGTGGCATGTTAGCTCTACAAGTTGCAATTTGCTTTTTGTTTGGTGTGAAGATGATGTCGGATATCCTTGTTATCTACCACCGGGAATTATTTCCAAATACTTCTTGTCTTTGACAATTGGTACTCACTTATGTGTGGTAGAAATTATTGATCATCTTTACATTGGCCTTTGCTTTTATTTGCTTTATCTCTTGCCTAGGATTGTGTCAACTCCCATTGTATTCCATACCACTTGTGGATCTTGTTAATTTCTTGACATTGTCTAGTGTTTTCTAGATATAGTGAAAGTGGTGATCCCACCTCGTGCATTTTGTATTCAAATGCAAATTCTCTATAATGCACTAGTCTTGGGGGAGCTATCCTATTCTCTATAAAACACTCATCTTGTGATCCTTATCAAGTGTGTGTTTGTGGAAGGCAAGCCGTTTCTTTTTGGTGCTTTGTGCCATCATGAAACTCTGTAGAGGGCTTGGTTTGTTTGGAACCATTCTCTCTTTTGGGAGTTTGACATCTTTCTTTTTGAGTGTATCAATGGATATCTCATTCCTTGATGTATCTTTTATGGATATCCTCCAAGTGATGATTTATTCATTTGGTATCTTTTCTTCGCTTGGTATTTCTTTGTCTTTTGGTCTCGGTTCTTGAAAGTCTTGAGCATGCATATTTACTTCTTGTAGTTTCTTTGGCATGTTTTCTTTCTTTGACCCAATATATAGGGGGAACTCCACCAAGTCTCAAATTGGATGAGATGTGCATGAAATTCATTTTATATCTATATGCACATATTTATGTGGAGTTTGTCCTATGTGTTGTTGGTTCTCTAACTCTTTGGTCCCAATGAGTTTGGGTACCATTTTGTTTGTGTTGTTGTTCTAGGAACAAGTGGAGATGCATTGGATGCTCGGCTCACTCACAAGGAAGGTGGTGTCACCATGTGCTTATTGGAGTCAAGCTAGGATGATTAATGAACTACTATCTACCTTTAATTGGCATCTACTACATCCATCCAATGGTATCTCGGTAACAAGTATCATCATCTACTTCATGCACACATTTCTTGCAACAACCTTTCGTAGGTTGTATCATGGCATGCTATCCATTCTCTCTTGTGATACTTGTTTCCTTTCTCAAAGCATCCCAACAATGATGTCTTGTTGCTAGTTGTGATGTCTTTGATGTTCGTGTGGTTGGAATTCATTTATATGCAATAAGACCATATCTAGCCTTGTGCTATGCTCTCAAGCAAATATTTTATTGGTATATGTATGACTTCCATTTGGATATCTTGTTCCTTCATGTTGTAACTATTTCGGGTGTACATCCTTCTTTGTAGATATATATCATCATGATTTCGTCTACCTAGAACCTTATACACTTGAGAGAAATTACATCTCTAGAGGATATCCTTTCTTTCATGCCCACCTTGCCTTTCTTATGTTATTTCTTTGGTGGCTCCGTGAAAGCTTTTGCCTTGAATGCGTATCGTATCTCGTTGCATCTTGATGCACTCTTGTGTGGTGAAGATTATTTTCCTCATGCTTATCTCTACGAGGCTTTTTCCATCTTAATTGGTATCCCTCGTCTTGATGAGGCTTTCATCTTCTATCTTCGCCACGGGTTGTCGCAAGCATAGGTTCTCTATATGCTTATTAGTAAGCTTGTGAACCCATTTGCTTGTTGTGTGTGGGAATGATAGGCCTTGCACTGTGTTGCCTCATTCTTTCAAGACTCTATTGATGCTTAATGCTCATCCGTACATTAGTCTTCTCAAGTGCATTGCCTTGACTCACACACATCATTTTGGTTGAGCCCATTCTTAAGTTGTCTCTTTCACCTATTGCTCTACCATGTGTTTGTTACATGTACTAGGCTTAGTTTCCTATATGCTCACTTGCACTTGTTGTAAGTTTCTATTGATTTTGGGGGAGCTATGATCCTATTTTGTGCACTTTGTTTCCAAATTCAAATATTCTTATGTGTGCACAAATCATGGGGAGCCTCTCTAGTTTCTTTAGAACACTCCTTTGCTCATATCATAATATCTTTTATTCATGTAGCTCGTAGGATCTTTGGCCTAGTTGGTTCAATTGGTTTCTTTTGATAGCTTGCTTCAATTGGTATCTTTTGATTGCTTGATTGCTTGTTTCTCTCTTTGTTATGTCCTTATGGAATATCATTCCTTTAGCAATCTTGGTGCCTCAATATTGTTGGTCTTCCTCCAAGTATTACAGTTGGATATGTGTATTGCATTCCACTCTCTTGTTGAGAAATACACAATTTATGGAGGAACACAATTTATATTGGCCTTCTATGCTTTTTGCCCATTTTGGCAATTGATGCTAATGGGGGAGAATTTCAGAGAGTTTTGTGGAGAAGTCTTCAGAGTTTTCTCCTTGCTTTGGTTTTGTTCCTACGCATTTGCATCTCATACACATGCATTATTGGTTGTTGCATTGCTTGGTGATGCATAATTCCTTGTATAAACTCTCGTGAAAGTGATTGTCATCAATTACCAAAATGGGCGAGATTGAAAGAACATGCGGTGCCCCCATGTTTGGTTTTGGTAATTGATGACAATCTCTATGGACTAATGGTTTCCTTGAGTTATATTTGAAGGTTTTGTCCATAGGCTTTTCTTGGAGTACATGTGTTGGTTTCAAGGAGAGTTTGTGTCGACCAAGGTGCTATTTAAGGAATTATCCAAAGATTGGTCATTTGAGAGTTGAGCTTATTGCAAGCATGTCTTGAAGAAGAAGATTGTGTGATCATTCATGTTTACCTTCAAGACATCATCCAAACGAAGAGAGTTGGAAAGATTCAAGGTTGATCAAGACTAAGTCAAGAGTGAATCAAGTTGATCAACTCACAAAGAGTAGAAGATGTACCGAGAGGGATCAAGTGATCCCATGGTATGGTAAGCATTGTCCATTGCACTTTGTGTACTAACCCATGGTCTATGTGAGAGTCTATGTGGGGTTAGGTATGTGTCCATGGGCTTGCGTCAAGAGGATGATATCATACAACCCATGGGAAGGATGACATCAAGTGGTGATCGTCATCAAGATTGCCGTGTACAATTTCAAGTGGAGAATCATGAAGAGATCAAGTGCTTGAAGCTTGCCATCCATTGTGGTGTCAATGGACTTGTGAAGATGTGCCGAAGAGTGGCTCATCCATAGTGGAGTATGGGGGAGCAATCATCTAGTCTTCATCGACCCAACGCAATCAAGAAAGGTGGTCCATCTTGAGGAGGACAAGATCGTCATCATCTAACTCAAGTGGATCATGTGCAAGGCAAAGGTTTACCCTTGATAGGTTTTCTATTTTACCGGTCTCATGGTGGTAGTTGGGAGACTGGGTTATAGGATCGATAGCCGTACTATCAAGGGGGGCTCTCAAGTGAGTAGCTTGATCGTATCGTTCGTCGAGAGCTCAAACCATTGCATCCTTGCATCATGTTTCTTGGTTCTTGTTTGGTTCTCTTTGTGAGTCTTAGAGCTTATGGTCATCTTTATGACAAGCTTGAGTTCATCGAAAACGGAGTTCGCATGCGTCTTCTATGATGTTTTCGGTGTTGTAGGTTTTACCGGTCTTATCTGAGGAAGGGTCCTCACCATTTTCTTACGGGCCTTTTATAGTTTGCTTCTTATTGATATTTCTTTGAAGATTGTGTTAGCCCTTGTCGGTAGCTTTCCAACAAACTTGGTTTCATCGAATTCGGAGTCCGTTTGCAAAAGTTGTGACAGTTTTGGTGTTCTGAAAAGGCTGCAGCGGTACTACCGCGAATTGGAGAGGATGTAATTTTTTACTACCGCTCCAGAGCAGTACTACCGTGGCTCCTACAGCGGTAGTACCACTCCCTGGACCAAAAACTCGTCCCAAGTCTTGCGGTGGTAGGCCCGGATGTATTTTTTTAGTACCGCTCGCAAGCAGTAGTACCGCTACCGTTTGCGGTAGTACCGTGAGGTCGAGCGGTAGTACCGTGAGGACGAGCGGTAGTACCGCTCCGGCGGTTCTTCTGGCCTTTTGCCTCCTTGCTGTTGTTTTTCAAAGGGGTACTTCCGCCCTAGCGGTAGTACCGCTCTGTGCGGGCTGTGAGCATAACGGTTGGATTTTTTCCCCACCTATAAAAGGGGGTCTTCTTCCCATATGAACCTAATCCTTTTAGCTCGTGTTCTTCCCCCATTGTTGACCTTCTTCGAGCTTGCTAACTCACAATCCCTCCAATGATTCTTGCTAGTTCTTAAGGGAAAAGAGAGAGAGAGGAGATCTAGATCCACGTTTCCACCAATCACTTTCTCCTCTAAGTGAGTGGAACCCCTTGGATCTAGATCTTGGAGTTCTTCGTGTTCTTCTTTCGTTCTTCCTCTCATTTTCTTCCCTAGCATTAGTTGCTTTGGTGGGATTGGGAGAGAAGGACTTGGGCACTCCGTGTGCCCTTGCCATTTCATTTGGTGCATCGGTTTGAGTTCTCCACGTGATACGTGGAAGTTACAAGTTGAGAAGCTTATTACTCTTGGGTGCTTGGTACCTTTGAGCTTGTTCCTCTTGGATGCTTGGGCGTCCTAGATGGTTGGTGGTGTTCGGAGC
This sequence comes from Triticum dicoccoides, assembly GCF_002162155.2. Classification (NCBI taxonomy): domain Eukaryota; kingdom Viridiplantae; phylum Streptophyta; class Magnoliopsida; order Poales; family Poaceae; genus Triticum; species Triticum dicoccoides. Next base: position 485,964,523 of record NC_041392.1, on the reverse strand, counting down.
TCAATCATTGTGGTGTAAAGCTCTGGGCAAGCGTCGGGGTCTCCAACTAGGTTGTGGAGATCGCCCCGAGCAATTTGACGGGTACCGGTGACCGCCCCCAAGGGTTGCCAAAGTGTACGGGTTCGGTGACCGCCCCCAAGGGTTGCCATTTGTACGGGTTCAGTGACCGCCCTCAAGGGTCCCTTAGTGGAATCACGGCATCTTGCATTGTGCGAGGGCGTGAGGAGATTACAGTGGCCCTAGTGGCTTCTTGGGGAGCATTGTGCCTCCACACCGCTCCAAACGGAGATTCGCATCCGCAAGGGTGTGAACTTCGGGATACATCGTCGTCTCCGCGTGCCTCGGTTATCTCTTACCCGAGCTCTTTACTTATGTGCTTTACCTTGTGATAGCCATATTGTTTCTTGTCATATATCTTGCTATCACATAGTTGTTTATCTTGCTTAGTATAAGTTGTTGGTGCACATAGGTGAGCCTAGTTGTTGTAGGTTTTGTGTTTGACAAATTAACCGCTAGGTTTATGCCGCATTTGTTCAAGCCTAAATCGTAATTATTTTAAAAACGCCTATTCACCCTCCCCTCTAGGCGACATCCACGATCTTTCAATTGGTATCAGAGCCTCGTCTCTCTTTATAGGGCTTAACCGCCTAGAGAGTAAGGATGTCAACTAGGGGATTAGGATTCTCTGACACTCTTAGTTTCGATGGCACAAATTTTGATGTTTGGGTAATTCGCATGCTTAATCTCTTTAGGGTCATGAACCCAAATTTAGAGCGAATTGTAGATATGGGTTTTTCTCCTCCAAAGGATCCTCAAAGATTATCTTTAGAGCGAATTGTTGCTAAATTCGGAAACTTTCGGGAGAAGGAGTTTCTCTCGAAAGAAGTGAGTGGGAGGAAAGTAGAACTTGACGAGGTAACTGTACCTACTCCCTTATTGGAAAGTAGTACATCACAAAAACCTGTTTGTGTGACACCTACACCAGTTAGTGAGGAAGCTAATGATGATGATCATGAAACTTCAGAACAAGATACTACTGAACCTCGTAGATCAACCAGAGTGAGATCCGCGCCAGAGTGGTAGGGTAATCCTGTTCTGGAAGTCATGCTACTAGATCATGATGAACCTACGAACTATGAAGAAGCGATGGTGAGCCCAGATTCCGCAAAATGGCTTGAAGCCATGAAATCTGAGATGGGATCCATGTATGAGAACAAAGTATGGACTTTGGTTGACTTGCCCGATGATCGGCAAGCAATTGAGAATAAATGGATCTTCAAGAAGAAGACTGAGCTGACGGTAATATTACTGTCTACAAAGCTCGACTTGTCGCAAAAGGTTTTCGGCAAGTTCAAGGGATTGACTACGATGAGACCTTCTCACCCGTAGCGATGCTTAAGTCTGTCCGAATCATGTTAGAAATTGCCGCATTTTATGATTATGAAATTTGGCAGATGGATGTCAAAACTGCATTCCTGAATGGATTTCTGGAAGAAGAGTTGTATATGATGCAACCAGAAGGTTTTGTCGATCCAAAGGGAGCTAACAAAGTGTGCAAGCTCCAGCGATCCATTTATGGACTGGTGCAAGCTTCTCGGAGTTGGAATAAACGCTTTGATAGTGTGATCAAAGCATTTGGTTTTATACAGACTTTTGGAGAAGCCTGTATTTACAAGAAAGTGAGTGGGAGCTCTATAGCATTTCTGATATTATATGTGGATGGCATATTACTAATTGGAAATGATATAGAATTTCTGGATAGCATAAAGGGATACTTGAATAAGAGTTTTTCAATGAAAGACCTCGGTGAAGCTGCTTACATATTAGGCATTAAGATCTATAGAGATAGATCAAGACGCTTAATTGGACTTTCACAAAGCACATACCTTGACAAAGTTTTGAAGAAGTTCAAAATGGATCAAGCAAAGAAAGGGTTCTTGCCTGTGTTACAAGGTGTGAAATTGAGTAAGACTCAATGCCCGACCACTGCAGAAGATAGAGAGAAAATGAAAGATGTTCCCTATGCTTCAGCCATAGGCTCTATTATGTATGCAATGCTGTGTACCAGACCTGATGTGTGCCTTGCTATAAGTCTAGCAGGGAGGTACCAAAGTGATCCAGGAGTGGATCACTGGACAACGGTCAAGAACATCCTGAAATACCTGAAAAGGACTAAGGATATGTTTCTCATATATGGAGGTGACAAAGAGCTCATCGTAAAAGGTTACGTTGATGCAAGTTTTGACATTGATCCAGACAATTCTAAATTGCAAACCGGATACGTGTTTACATTAAACGGTGGAGCTGTCAGTTGGTGCAGTTCTAAACAAAGCGTTGTGGCGGGATCTACATGTGGAGCGGAGTACATAGCTGCTTCGGAAGCAGCAAATGAAGGAGTCTGATGAAGGAGTTCATATCCGATCTAGGTGTAATACCTAGTGCATCGGGTCCAATGAAAATCTTTTGTGACAATACTGGTGCAATTGCCTTGGCAAAGGAATCCAGATTTCACAAGAGAACCAAGCACATCAAGAGACGCTTCAATTCCATCCGGGATCTAGTCCAGGTGGGAGACATAGAGATTTGCAAGATACATATGGATCTGAATGTTGCAGACCCATTGACTAAGCCTCTTCCACGAGCAAAACATGATCAGCACTAAGGCTCCATGGGTGTTAGAATCATTTCTGTGTAATCTAGATTATTGACTCTAGTGCAAGTGGGAGACTGAAGGAAATATGCCCTAGAGGCAATAATAAAGTTATTATTTATTTCCTTATATCATGATAAATGTTTATTATTCATGCTAGAATTGTATTAACCGGAAACATAATACATGTGTGAATACATAGACAAACAGAGTGTCACTAGTATGCCTCTACTTGACTAGCTCATTAATCAAAGATGGTTATGTTTCCTAACCATGGACAAAGAGATGTCATTTGATTAACGGGATCACATCATTAGTTAAATGATCTGATTGACATGACCCATTCCATTAGCTTAGCACCCGATCGTTTAGTATGTTGCTATTGCTTTCTTCATGACTTATACATATTCCTATGACTATGAGATTATGCAACTCCCGTTTGCCGGAGGAACACTTTGTGTGCTACCAAACGTCACAACGTAAATGGGTGATCATAAAGGTACTCTACAGGTGTCTCCGAAGGTACATGTTGGGTTGGCGTATTTCGAGATTAGGATTTGTCACTCTGATTGTCGGAGAGGTATCTCTGGGCCCTCTCGGTAATGCACATCACATAAGCCTTGCAAGCATTGCAACTAATGAGTTAGTTGCGAGATGATGTATTACGGAACGAGTAAAGAGACTTGCCGGTAACGAGATTGAACTAGGTATTGAGATACCGACGATCGAATCTCGGGCAAGTAACATACCGATGACAAAGGGAACAACGTATGTTGTTATGCGGTCTGACCGATAAAGATCTTCGTAGAATATGTAGGAGCCAATATGAGCATCCAGGTTCCGCTATTGGTTATTGACCGGAGACGTGTCTCGGTCATGTCTACATTATTCTCGAACCCGTAGGGTCCGCACGCTTAAGGTTTCGATGACAGTTATATTATGAGTTTATGAGTTTTGATGTACCGAAGTTAGTTCGGAGTCCCGGATGTGATCACGGACATGACGAGGAGTCTCGAAATGGTTGAGACATAAAGATTGATATATTGGACGACTATATTCGGACACCGGAAGTGTTCTGGGGAAGTTTCGGATAAAACTGGAGCACCGGGGGGTTACCGGAACCCCCCGGGGGGGTTAATGGGCCTCATGGACCTAAAGTGGAGAAGAGGAGGGGCTGCGAGGGCAGGCCGCGCGCCCCTCTCCCCCTAGTCCGAATTGGACCCCCTCTCCTCTCTCCCTTCCTCCCCCCTCTCCTAATTGGATAAGGAAAGGGAGGGGAGTCCTACTCCCGGTAGGAGTAGGACTCCTCCTGCGCGCCTCCTACTAGGGCCGGCCGCACCCCCCCTTGGATCATTTATATACGGAGGCAAGAGGCACCCCATAGACACAAGTTGATCCATGTGATCATATTCTTAGCCATGTGCGGTGCCCCCTTCCACCATAGTCCTCGATAATATTATAGCGGTGCTTAGGCGAAGCCCTGCAACGGTAGTACATCAAGATCGTCACCACGCCGTCGTGCTGACGGAACTCTTCCCCGACACTTTGCTGGATCGGAGTCCGGGGATCGTCATCGAGCTGAACATGTGCTAGAACTCGGAGGTGCCGTAGTTTCGGTGCTTGATCGGTCGGGCCGTGGAGACGTACGACTACATCAACCAAACGCTTCCATTGTCGATCTACAAGGGTACGTAGATCACACTCTCCCCCTCTCGTTGCTATGCATCACCATGATCTTGCGTGTGCGTAGGATTTTTTTTGAAATTACTACATTCCCCAAAACGAACCTAGGTAAACTCATATCTCTCGATTTTGTACAACCCCATTCAAGCTACTACCTAGCTGCGATGGCCTCACATCTAAGTCTTTTTCAAGGGCATCTGTTGTGACAAAACCACGACAGGTTGGGCTGGGCTTGGGAGAAACAGTCCCTAGCAACATGGCCCCAACGTTTGCAGGCTCTACAGTTAATCCGATTTGTGCAATTGGGCCGAGCGTGACCAGATGAGTGACAACAAAGACATGAAGATTCCTATGGGCGGTTTTGAAAATGCGTTAATCCCGCTTTGTTACTGGTAACCGCTCTATTGATGGCATTAGCTCCTGTGAGTCGAATTTGACCCGATGATGAAGTTTAGTTTGAAATCCCCCCATGAGCAGCAGAGGATCTATAATTATTTTTGATCTGATCATGGTAGAAACTAGGTGTTCTAAGAGCTTGAAGGTAAGATTTCCTAGGATGACGACGGAAGATATGAGTCCATGCATCCTCTTTCTCTTGGAGATATTGATCGAGCTCCCAACAAGAATTCGGCCCATCGTTGCCCAAAGTAGGAAGTTGACATTGAGGAGGGGTAGAGAAATGTTACCTCCCTCGATGATCGAGAAACCAACCTCTTTAGATGACACCGAAAATCTTACAGATTCTTCCGTGAGTCTGATCTATGATCTAGTGAACTCAGCCACAAGGAGAAATTCTTCAAGATCTTTGTCTTCTTCATAATTGATTGGAACCCCCCATTTCCTCAACACTTCGGCTGCAAAGTCCTAACCGATATCGAAGTTGAGATCCGCCAAGGCCATGGTTAGTAGAGGAACAGATTGTTGATGTAGATTGGGTGATGATGCGAGCTCGCCGGAGTAGAATAGGATCCGATGGGTGGATTGGATTGTATGTAGGGGGCGAGTGGCAACCAACGGCTAGGGCGTGGGGGCTAGGATTTCTGCTTCCCGTCGGCAGCGCCGCCGATCTACCACGTCTCATGTGGCCTTAGGGCCATGTGTGCGTGGTGGATCCCAGACCTTACCAGCGGGAGGGCTCCGTTGTTAGGTGCTTCTTCAAGTTTTGTTAGGTTTTGTGTCTTGCTCAGTAAGACGAGACGACGACAGCTCCTTGAAGATGGAATAAGATTTCCCCCGCCTAGCCCCCATCCCGGTGGTGCGTCTAGTATCGTTAGAGGGTGAGTGAAAGTGTGTATCCGGCGGATCTCGTGGGATTCAGTTAGTGCTTTGCCCGGATCCGGTCTTTGTTCGTCTTTGTCCGAGTGTCTTCAGGTTGGATCCTTTCAACCTACACTCTTCTTCATCCACGGCGGTTGTTGTACTGGTGTGTTGGTCTTACGGGGCCTTAGCACGATGACTTTCCGACTGTCTACTACAAGTTGTGTCGGGCTCCGGCAAGGGAGATGTGACGATGGCGTCGCGCCTTCGACTCGCTTCAGTGCTAATAGTCGTCGCTAGGTGGTCTACGGATCTGAATGAAATCTTTATTATTTCTGGTGTTCGTTGTACTACCATGATTGAAAATAAATAAACTAAAAGTTTCCCCATTATTTTTTTTAGAAAATTGTGGTTATAGATGCTCTTAGGTAGCATGATGATTTTGAAGACTTTTCTAGTGTGGCAATTCTAATGAGAACTAAATATTCTCTCTAGTACTTTCTCATTCACAAATACAAGTTTTCTTTACGTTTTTTCCAAATATATAGATGTGTTTTAATGTGTTTGTTTATTCATTTTAGTTTGTATGTACTTTATATTAATAAAATATTAAAAACATCTTATATTTTATAGAAAAACATCTTGTGTTTGCGAACAGGATAGTAATAATAAGGGCATCTCCAAGGTGGACCCGCAAACCTCCAGCAACCGTCCGGACCGTGTTGTCTGGACCTTTAAAGCCATCTAACGCAGTCTTGTATCGGTCCGTGGAGTGGTACAGGCGTTGATTTCTCCCACAAATTGAAGACAAACATGGGGAATTCGCGGGAGTTTGGGCCGATCCCAAGCCCGCTTCTGACCGCCTGGGCCACCAAAAATCCCTTCCCTCACCTGTGCTCGTTTCCCGCCCAGCGCCAGTTGTCTGCATTCATGCCGTTGTACAGCGTGCCGCTCCACATTGAAGGCAACTCAGGGCGCACTTGGTCTCTCAGTGCCGGCTACGCGGATGTCGACAAGGTGGTGGCTAGCACATCCGCGCCCGCCGCCATCATCAAGGAGAAGTAGAACACGGGAGGCCACCGTCGCTTTGGTCCTAGGAAGGCCACCGCCGGTGACCTTATTCTTTATCTCAGACCATCCTGGGTACCCGCCTGCGCACCCATCCTCTCCGATTGAAGCATTCTCTTTGCAACTCTAATGAGCGACGCAGCCGGTCATAGGAAAGATATGGGAAAGAATATGCTTCTGGGGCTCCCGGCAGTCAGGTTAGCAGGCTGTCGGACATAAGAAAGACAAAGAGATCTGTCATGACCGGTCGTAGACTAATGTAGTGTATCCGTATCGTGGGAACGGAGCTTCACACGACCGTACGTGTACATAGTTTTAGATTTTTACTCCCTCCGTCCCAAAATACAAGACTTTTTTGACACTATCTTACATTTTAAGACGGAGAAAGTAGTTAAAAATATGTTCAAAATATAACCGTTTTTATCCGTTTGTACGAATCCAGCATGTTTATATAAAATCCGGCTTTGTTTGCCCGAATTTCATTCGATTTGTTGGAAAATAGTTTAAAATATATGCATGCAGTGTTGGATAGCTTTCTCCCTCGTCCATAACCGCGGACTGATCTCCATTATCTTTACGAGTTCGAGTTGAAGATGCCCCGGCTAAAATATCTGGAACTACCGCTGTCAAAGTCCGCCCCCACTCCCGTCACAAAGGTGCTCCCGTCGCTACGCCATGGCGATTTGCTTCCTGGTCCTGGGTCCTCTCCGCGTGGATCCCGCGAGCAAAACAAAAATGAGGAGGAGTTCATACTCGCCAGCTCCAACTCAAAAGTCTCGTTAGGCGTGCGGGAAAGCGAAAATCTCGAGCCGAATCAACCGAAAAAGGAGGTTGAAGAAGAACAAGTCCGCGCGTGCCTACCCCGCCCCCGCCCCCGCCCCACTACCCGCGCCCGCCGCCTCGTCGTCAACCCACCTTACCTGCCCCCCACTCCGTGTCCCCTCGCGCACTTCGCTTCCCCAGATCCGCCAAGACCATCTCCCCGCCCCCGCTTTCGGTTTCTTGGAAAATGGGGGCGCCGCCGTGGAGGCTGCTGTGCTGCTGCTGCTGCCGCGAGTCCGATCGCAACGGGGTGGACGACCTCAAGCTCAAGCCCGACGCCGCCGGTGCGTCCCCGATCGGTTTCTATTCTGATCTCGAGCATCCTTCCTGCCCGTGTGCTGATTGAGGAAATTTCAGATGGGGAGGAGGGGGCGGCGGGGGACCGGTACGACCTCCCGCCATTCCAGGACTTCACCTTCCAGCAGCTGCGCCTCGCCACCTCGGGCTTCACCGCCGAGAACATCATCTCCGAAAGCGGCGACAAGGCGCCTAACGTCGTCTACAAGGGCAAGCTCGACGCCCAGCGCCGTATCGCCGTCAAGCGCTTCAGCCGCTCTGCCTGGCCCGACCCGCGCCAGTTCATGGTGGGTGGGAATCCCTTGAGTATCCACAAGACTCCACTTTTTATTGTCTCGCTGGTTTTATCGTCCATCCTGGAAATAGAGTCATCCACACGCATTTTGGTGGTTTTCGAACGGCACGTGTTGCTTTTCTTGGGTATATAAATACAGCTTGTAGATGAAATACAAGTATTTATCACCTGTATTTTTGGCTCCCAAAATAGTTTACATGCACCAGCTGCTACATTTAGCTACCGAATTTCTCTTACTCTGCACCTGCTAGCTTCAACCCAAAAGGGAGTTCAGAATAATGCAAATTGTCTCCTTTTGTCTGGACTAGAATCTTTCTTCAAATTTTGCAACTGGTCCAGTGCAACATTCAGAACCCCAGGGACTGACCCTTGGGAAATGGTTCTATGCTTTCAGGAAGAAGCGAAGTCTGTTGGCCAGCTCCGGAACAAAAGAATCGTAAATTTGCTTGGTTGTTGCTGTGAAGCCGATGAAAGATTACTTGTTGCTGAGTACATGCCCAACGACACACTGGCGAAGCATCTGTTCCATTGTGAGTTGATCTCTTTGATGTTGTAACCATGTCCTCATGAAGAAAGCTTGTTAATTTCATCTATTCCCCCTTTTAGTTCCACCAAAGTCGTGGTTGAGAATGTTTCTGTAGGAGGCTGCAATTATGATTTTTTATGGATAGCTTGCATGAAGAGTATTTAGCAGTTTCCACATAGTCCTGTGCTGAAAATGTACTTAACTGAACATGTGCATAATAAATTGGAAGCTTGATTGCAGCAAATAAAAGAGACTATGTTGATTGTTATTTCCTGTATTTCTGAAATCTTTCTCATGCTAACAATACACCCATAAAAAGAAGCATTTTTCCACTCCACTGTAAATCCTATCACATTTACAGATAACGACTGTTATACAGTACTACTTATGCCTTGCCCAGTTATTCCTTTTATGTTGATCAAAATGTGATTCTTATTTCACATCACATTTGCCATTTCACAGGGGAGTCACAGGCAATGGTATGGCCCATGAGATTACGGGTTGTTCTGTATCTTGCCGAGGCTTTAGACTACTGCATAAGCAAGGAGCGGGCTCTCTATCATGATCTTAATGCCTATAGAGTTCTGTTTGATGATGTGAGTATCATGTGTACTTTTATTTAAATGTAGACATCACCCTGCCAATGTCAGTATGCTTGCAACTTTCTAGATTGTTAACAGTTGACACCCTGCAGGACTGCAACCCTAGGCTTTCATGTTTCGGCCTAATGAAGAACAGTCGGGATGGCAAAAGTTACAGCACCAATTTGGCATTCACTCCTCCTGAATATATGAGGACTGGTGAGTCCTTAATTCCTGGAATGTGCTAAAAATAGCTTAAAATGGGTACCTTTAGTGCGATTGTTTAGAGGAAGAGCCTTGTGTTAGGCTATGTTGCTATGGAGATATCACTAGCCACTAGTTACGCCTGGCATTTTTATTACAGTACCATTAAAAATGCTGTCAGGATTATCAGAAACTTGGTGTCTTTGCAACTCAATTAGTCTATTCACTGAAGGTGGCTCATATATCTGATGAATGTATGAAATTAGCTTACACCGGTATGTGATATTGTGATGTACTTATTTGCATAGCAAACTATAGCCTTCTGCAGTTACATAGAAGGGAGGAGATAAATTATAATATTGTAATAGCCTTTCTTTTGGTCTCGAGATTGATGCATGTTTTTAATAAATACAATACCAGTTTGCTCTTTGAACATTCTTTTATCAAACATGCACAAGACTGCGTGTCTTTTTGTGTTAAGACGAAGAGCCTTGAAATGAAGCAAACAGTTCAACCGGAGAAAATAGAAAGAAGCGAGTAAGCTAAGAAAAAACTACCTAGGCTACTGAAAAGAAAAGCTAAAACAAAAACAGAAACTATACAGGGACAGGAGCCTAAACTACCTAGGCTACTGAAAAGAAAAGCTAAAACAACAACAGAAACTGTACACGGAGAGGAGCCTAAGCCCGGCTCCCCAGATCAAGAGGGGGATTCCAAGATACCTGATGGGAAATTCTTGGATCAGACAGGTCAGGTGCTGCGTGATGACCGCTATCTCGTCAGCTTTTCATGTGCAGACCTGTAGCAACGCCAAAGAACATCAGGAGGCACAGAATGATATCGCATTCCTGGGGATCTGGGTTGAGGAATACAACAACGTGGTCAGCGTACAAGGATGCGTGACATACACCGCGTCTTCCCATCGCCCCCGGCCAGCAAACTATGTTGTTCAGGAATGACAACAGA
>NC_041392.1:485946940-485953924 GCF_002162155.2 Triticum dicoccoides | reverse complement strand
AGCACCATGGTGATGAAACGGGTTGATGATTTACGAAGATGCATATAGCAGTTAGCGTTTTTTGGGATGTTACCAGTCAAATTGTTTGACATCCCAGAATGATACTGCCTTCGAAAACTTTCCCCTGTTTGCCCGAGCCGCTCTCGCGGGCGGCAGGGTGAAACCCTAGCCGCTGCCCGCCAACACCTCCTTCCCTCCTCGCCGCCGCCTGACGGTGCCGCCGGGCGAAGCCTGGCTGGCGCCAGTGGCGGCGGGGCCTTCTTCCCTCCTCCCCTGGTGCTCTAAGGCGCGGGACGCGGCCTGCTAGTGAGGAGTGCAGCGCTCGCGTGGGGCGGCGACGCGACCGGCCGTGTTGTGGGTGCGGCTGTACGTCGGAGCGGCCGTGGCTGCGTGGAATTTCTAGTGGGGCGCGCCGGCACTTGGTGAGGCGGGGCGGCTAGCTGCGACGACGGCTCCATCAGATCCGGGCGGTTGGCGACGAGGGCTGTGGCGGCGCAGGCTGGGGGACGGCGGCCACCTTGTTTGGGCTGGCTCCTGGCATGGTGGGGCGTGCACGGCGGCGCTTCAGCGGCTTGGTGGCGGTGAGTGCCGGCCGGATTTGGTGTTTTCCGCGGGCGGCGCGGGTTAAGGCATCGGCCCGGCGTGGCTGCTCTTTTGGCTGTGGACGGCGGCGACGAGGTGGCTTGGTCCTCTGGGTGGTGGCTACCATTCGCCGAGCCGGCTTCAGTGGCGGCTGGATCTCCGGAGTCTGCTCGTCTGTAGGCGGCCTGTTTCGACCTTCGATCCTTCACCTCGCCGTCCGGCCACTATCTTCGTCGAAAGGGTGGCCTTCCCCCGGTTGTGGTTCATCACTCGTCCCGCACTCGGCAGCAGGACTGACCTCGTCTCGCGCCCGGTAGCAGGACCAAGCCCGTCTCGCGCTCGGCGTCAGGACCATGCGTGTCTCGCGCCGGCGGCAGGACCGAGCTCGTCTTGCGCCCGATGCCGCAGGACGGGCCGATGAGGCCAGGTTTGGCCGGCCTTTTGGGTCTCGGCACTGGGGGCTGCCCAGGGGTGCGAAAGGCGGGTCCTTTCCACTCGTTTCTTTGGTTGGGGTAGCGGCGGGTCTCCGGTGAGATGGTGTCAAGGTCTTGGATGCCGGAGCGGCGGCCCTGGTGGTGGTTCTGCGGTGCTCATGGGCAGAGCCCGTGGCTCGGTGCTGCCCGGATGCCACGGCCGTGTGGGCGGCATGGTAGCCGGGGTGTGGCGGTGAGTGTGGCCAGGGTGAAAACCCGCTCTATCTTCAGACGGACCGGCGGCGGCGAAGCTCGTTCCCTTCTTGAAGGCGTCGTCGCGGCTCTCATTGCCCGTCGTGTTGCTCCAGGGGAAACTCTGATCTTCGGATCGGGCAGTGGCGGCGCTCCGGTGTCGTATCCTTCCTGAAGGCGCCGCCTTAGAGCCCACGGTTCGTCATATGCGGCTTCACTTCTTCGCGGTGGCGTGTTCACGGCGGTAGCCCCCGGCTGCTCTTGTTGTGCTAGGGCTGGTGTTGCTGTGCTCAGTGCCTATGTATCCTGCCTTGGGTGTGTGTGTTCGTGTGTTGTGGGGGCGTGTGTTTGTACCGAGTGCTGTTGATCGTTGCTTTATATATAAAGCGGGGCGAAAGCCTTTTTCGGTATAGCAGTTAGCGGGAGGCATTATGAATTGAATTTTTTTAGTTGCAATAAATGGAGTTTTCGTTTTTCTAATTTGTATTGCCTTGGCCTAGTGCACACGTGAGGATCCATTTGTCATTGAGCTTTTAAAGCTATGGTTTGGCTCTAACGCTTCAGTTTTACCTGCAGGAACAATAACTCCGGAAAGTGTCATATACAGCTTTGGCACATTGTTGTTGGATGTTCTTAGTGGGAAGCATATTCCTCCTAGCCATGTAAATTTTCTTGCCTTGATTTCTTAATCAGTATATCTATGTTGCTTTGATCATTTTCGTCGTAGTTCTGTCATGACCATCATCTTTGACATAGTTTGAACTTAAAGCATGTTGAAGGGTGCTTTAATGATGGTTCTATGTGGGATAAATGAACAAACCAGTATTTTACTTAGAACTTTACTGCATCTATGCACACCTCTACTTGTATATAATCTAGAAAAGCGACAGTAGGATGGAGTGGGAAATATTTAATAACTGGGTAAAACTTAAGAAGAACAATCAAAATAATGTTATGTTGCAACGAAACTGATTTACTGCCCATATGTCCAGGCTCTTGACCTGATTCGTGATCGAAACTTCAGTATGCTCATAGACTCCTGTTTAGAGGGCCAATTTTCGAACGAGGAAGGAACAGACCTGATGCGTTTAGCTTCAAGGTGCCTGCATTATGAACCACGAGAGCGGCCTAATGTAAGATCTTTGGTTCTTGCACTGGCTTCTCTTCAGAAGGACGTTGAGGTGAATATATATATCTTGTCATGCATCTCCAGTATAGAATAAAAGCATGCCCATGTTCCTTGATTGTGTACTTAATTGTTTTGAACTCAAGGTTGTGATACTATTGATACGTTTTGCAGTCCCAATCTTATGATCTGATGGATAAGCCCCGTGGTGGTGCATTTACTCTTCAATCAATTCATCTTTCTCCTCTTGCTGAAGCTTGCTCCAGAAAGGATCTTACTGCAATACATGAACATCTAGAAACCGCTGGCTATAAAGATGACGAGGGAACAGCAAATGAGGCAAGTATTTTCCCCCCCTTTGATTCACTGTCTACTTGATGTGTACTTAAAGGTAAAACTCCATGTGCATGCTTTATATTTTTTGCAACAACAACAAAAAAGCCTTTAGTCCCAAACAAGTTGGGGTATGTTAGAGGTGAAACCCATAAGATCTCACGGCCAACTCATGGTTCTGGCACATGGATAGCAAGTTTCCACGCACCCCTGTTCATGGCTAGTTTTTTTTTTTGACAGAAAGACTGTAAAGGAACCCCCTACAGTATAATTGGTGCAACAAACCCAAATTGCAAGTACCATGCCTTGAACCTGGGTGGGTCTGTTCATGGCTAGTTCTTTGGTGATACTCCGGTCTTTCAAATCTCTCTTTACAAACTCCTCCCATGTCAAGTTCGGTCTACCCCGACCTCTCTTGACATTATCAGGCTATCAACACACTTCAGCCGTCCGCTACACACTGGAGCTTCTGGAGGCATGCGCTGAATATGCCCAAACCATCTCTGACGATGTTGGACAAGCTTCTCTTCAATCGGTGCTACCCCAACTCTATCTTGTATATCATCATTCTGGACCCGGCCCTTCCTTGTGTGGCCACACGTCCATCTCAACATGCGCATCTCTGCCACACCTAACTGTTGAACATGTCGCCTTTTAGTCGGCCAACACTCAACGCCATACAACATTGCGGGTCGAATCGCGGTCCTATAGAACTTGCCTTTTAGCTTTTGTGGCACTCTCTTGTCACAGAGAATGACAGAAGCTTGGCGCCACTTCATCCATCCGACTTTGATTCAATGGTTCACATCTTCGTCAATATCCCAATCCTTCTGCAGCATTGACCCCAAATATCGGAAAGGTATCCTTCTAAGGCACCACCTGCCCATCAAGGCTAACCTCCTCCTTTTCCTCGTGCCTAGTAGTATTGAAACCGCACCTCTTGTACTCAGTTTTAGTTCTACTAAGCCTTAAACCTTTAGATTACAAGGTTTGTCTCGATAGCTTTAACTTCCTATTGACCCCCATCCGACTATCGTCGAGTAGCACCACATCATCCGCAAAGAGCATACAGACCCCTGGTGTAGTCCTATTTTAATCGGGAAGTCATCAGTGTCGCCATCACTTGTTCGAACACTTGTCACAACATTATCGTACATGTCCTTGATGAGGGTAATGTACTTTGCTGGGACTTTGTGTTTCTCCAAGGCCCACCACATGACATTCCGCGGTATCGTATCATAGGCCTTCTCCAAGTCAATGAACACCATATGCAGGTCCTTCTTTTGCTCCCTGTATCTCTCCATAAGTTGTCGTACAAAGAAAATGGCTTCCATGGTCGACCTCCCAGGCATGAAACCAAACTGATTTTTGGTCACGCGTGTCATTCTTCTTAAGCGGTGCTCAATGACACTCTCCCATAGCTTCATTGTATGGCTCATTAGCTTAATTCCATGGTAATTAGTACAACTCTGAACATCCCCCTTGTTCTTGAAGATTGGTACTAATATACTCCGTCTCCATTCTTCTGGCATCTTGTTTGCCCGAAAAATGAGGCTGAAAAGCTTGGTTAGCCATACTATCGCTATGTCCCCAAGGCCTCACCATACCTCAATGGGGATACAATCAGGGCCCACCGCCTTGCTTCCTTTCATCCTTTTAAAGCCTCCTTGACCTCAGACTCTGGATTCGGCGCACAAAACGCCTGCTGGTATCATCAAAGGAGTCGTCCAGTTCAATGGTAGAGCTTTATATTTTTTACTAAAGAAAGAAAAATTATCTGGGTGTTAAATAAATGAATAACAATGTATTAGGGTTTAGTGGATTTTAAATATTTCTGTTAGGTGCATTTCACCTAACTTGTTTCTTCTCGGTTGCAGCTCTCATTTCAGATGTGGACTAATCAAATGCAAGCTACAATTGATTCAAAGAAGAAGGGCGACACTGCATTTCGACAAAAGGATTTTAGCATGGCCATTGATTGCTACTCTCAGGTTGTCCCTCATTTGCTTATTTGGTTTCTCTTAAGTTGTCATTTGTTATCATTGGGTCATACTTAATCCATGACACCATGTATGATTTTTATAATATGGCTTGAATTTGGTGTGGTCCATCTTTTGCAACAACCACGACTAAATTGCTTGGCCATGTATCTTTCTTTTGGAAAAATGTAGCTTTAAGCTGTTTGTATTTGATCACAAATCCTTGTTCCTGGAGTTCATTTCTGATTATCTTTCTTAATTGCCATGCAGTTCATTGATGTTGGTACCATGGTTTCACCAACAATTTATGCGAGGCGTTGCTTGTCGTATCTCATGAATGACATGCCACAAGAAGCTCTGGATGATGCAGTGCAGGCTCTGGCGATATTTCCTACATGGCCAACTGCATTTTATCTTCAGGCTGCGGCCCTATTTTCATTAGGAAAAGAAAACGAAGCTCGAGAAGCACTCAAGGATGGTTCGGCTGTGGAGACAAGGAGTAAGGGGCATTGAAGATGGATAGCTGAACATCAGGTATGTAATCCCTCCCCTCTTTTGAAACATAAGGCCATGTTCATAGCTTGGTAACCTAGTTACTATAAACTGCCAAACAACATTTGCCACAAGTGCTTGACTTCTGGAAGAAGAAAATTTGAAAATCATAGCATCATTTGGATATTGAAGTGTCGTCACCATTATTCTAGTGAGAATCTTATATGTTTTTGTTCAGGTGCTTGCATTTGGACATAACTTGTTGGAGACAACAGCAATTGTTAATCTGGCTTAGGCGCATGGAGACCGTCAGTTAGCCTTGTGATACATATATAATTTGTGGTGTATATACGAAAAACATGCATAGATAGAATAGACTGGAGAGAAGGCAAGACAGAGGAGATACCGGCGGTGAATAAAAATGTTTATCCTACATGGAGTTAACAAGGGGAGAGGAGGTGAGCCTCTTCATCCAGGTCACCCTGCCACATAAAAGAGGAGATGTAGAAAGGAAGAAAAGGTGGCCATCTGTTCTGTCAAACATCATCATCATCACCCATCAGATCATGTTAGTGTTGGTGATAGATTGTAGGGTTTGTAGAGCAAGTGGTGTTTGGTCTTTTTGCTCTTGTCTTGGTTCTCAGCTCAGCTGGGCACTGTGATTTGGGTCATGTACGATTGGTATTATTAGGAGTGTAGTTGAGAGAAGATTGCTGAACTCTCCTGTAATGGTTCAATCGTGGGCACAGTGTGAGCTTTGTATATTTGTGAGAAGGCTCTATTCGGAACAGATCATGCTACTTTGTTGGTCCCATAAGCCATGAAATGGTTGGTGGCATACAGTGCGTTTCCTGGTATGTTGTGATCAGTTGGGGTATCTTTCTATTTTCTCTTGTCCTGGTAATGGGCATCCAAAATGTACTCCAAGCTATGTGTTGTGTTTCCTAAATAGTAGGACGTTCTTTATAAACACCAGCGCCACCGTTTCATGATTTTAAATTACATAAATAAGTAGATATATTCGTCTGAGCGACAACTAATATGGATAGCGACAACTAATATGGATTGAAGGGAGTATTATATTTTTTGTTTCTTCTACACCTAAGTTGTTTTGTCCCCATTTACTCAGACTAACAGTTCACAGGTTTACACAAACTACTCATGCATTTCAAGATATAGCATTTCAAGATATAAACTTGTCCAACAACTAGATCAATAATTTGTGATTTCTGTGTGCAGAAATTTGTATCATTTTGCCACTGTCTTTGTTTGATATGATTCATGTTTTACTAATTTAGTCCCCATGTTTCACTATGGCCGTGGAAACACCGCAAATCGGAGTAAGAGCATCTAAAAAATGAGGGATTTTATTTTTGACACAGTAGAGGCAGACTGTGTTAAAAAAGAATCCCCCCCTCCCTCATTTTTTTAGATGTTCTTGTGGCAACTCGAACGCGTCGGCACATTCTGTCCCATGCGTCTGTTTAGGTCGACATTTGCCTTGCAAGAAATTTTGCAAGGCACGATGACCCAAAAGGAGACAAGGGAGGAAAAACGTCGACAAGAGAAAGAGGAGCAAATAAAGGCCTACGTCGAGATACAAAAGAAAAAGCTCGAGATGGAGGCCGGCATACATGCAAAGAAGCTAGAGATGGAGGCGGACATGCAAGCGAAGAAGCTCGAGATAGAGGTGACCAGTGCAAGGACCAAAGCAAAGCGACCAGGGTTCCTCCCCCCACCCACCCTGCCGCCGCCGGCCGCGCGCGCCCCGCCTCCCTCCCCCTCCCCGCGTTCCCGTCCGCCCGCC
>NC_041392.1:485850017-485946786 GCF_002162155.2 Triticum dicoccoides | reverse complement strand
TCTCCTCCGCCCCCTCCCCGTCCATCTCCCTCCCCGTCGCCGTTGGCTGGGTCCGCCGGGCCTTGCCCGCGCGACGCTGGCGGCAGCGGGCTGTCCCTTCCCCGCATGCTCATGGGGGGGAGGCTCCCGATGGCGGCGGTGCAGCTCGACCGGCTGCGGTGTGGCTCGGTGGCGGGATTCCGGCGAGCTTCGTGGTCCTTGGTGCGGCGGCGCGGCCGTTGGCCGCTGGGCGGCGCCCGCGCGGCCCAGATCTGGGCCCTTTTGGGCTCCATTCGGGCTAGGGCGGGCCGGCGACTCGGTGCGCGGCGACGCTGCTCCCTGGTTGGTGGCGAAGAGGCGGTGGTCTGCGGGCGGTGCCGGCTTCGTCGGCCGGCGAGCTGCAGCGTGACGACAGGGGCTGTCCGGACCCTTTTGGGTCCGGCCGGGCCTCGGCGCCTGGCAGGCCCCTTGTCTGTGCGTCCGGTCGGCTCCGCAGTGGCGGTGGTGGTTGTCCCCTCACATGGGCGATGTTGCGGATGCCCCCGAGGCCACTATCTCTTCTCCTGTCCTCCAGGTCTCGTGTCGGTGACCTCAGGGAGACGGTGAAGTTGATTCGGTGACCGTGGTGGCACATGTTGGTGGGCGGCGTGATGGGCGATGCACTATGATTCGTCTGGGTGGTGGTGGGGGTTTGGGTTGGAAGAAATCTCTAGCGGCTCGTCCGGCCCCAGCGTGGCGACGCCTGTGGGTGCCGCCGGACCTTCCTGAAGGGTGTCGGGTACACCCCTCCCTCCACTGCCCCCCGCATATCAGGGGAAACCCTGGGACTAGTCCGGGCAACAGCGACGTCGTCGTTGCCTCCTTGAAGGTGTTGCTTGGTACGCGGCGCTTCAGAATGCTGGGAACATGGTGGTACTTCTCCGGAGGGTGCAACGGTCGCCGGTCATCTTCGTTTCGTTGATCTGTCATTGTTGGCATTTGTTTCTCTTACTTTTTTCTTTGTTTTTCTTTGGGCTTGTTTGTGCTGCGACCCCAGCACCTATCGTTGGATGTATCGGTGGTTGCTTTGTAATACAAAGAGGGGGGAACCCTTTTTCGTCAAGGACCAAAGCAAAAGAGGTGGCGCTCTCTTGCATGTGAAGGAGGTGGAGATCATCACGGTGGGCTTGAGCAAGGTGTCTTTAGAAAAAGGCCTTGGTTCGAGAAGATGCGAAAGGAGATGCTCGAGCAAGATGGTTTATCTATGGCCGAGAGCGCCATCTTTTTTGTATGCCGACATGACCATGACTGAGATGTATGGCATGGTTGAACTACCGCCATCTTTGTGTGCTAGCAAGTGTGTCGTAGCTAGCAATTGTGCTGACATGAATTGTTGTGTTTTTATAGGCTAGCATGTATGCCGACCGCTGGCATGTGTCGACCGCTGGCATGGGCGCCTCCATGAACTGTAGACTCTGGCATGAACTCTAGATGCTAGCCCTTTTTAGATTAAATTGGCTTTGGACGTGAAAAACACATCGGTCGGTTGGGCGCACTGGTCAGACGCATGAGGACAACACGCTTACTGTCGACCTAAATGGACGACAAACAGACAAACCCTTGTCCGTTTGTGTCAGCCCACTGAAGTTGCCCTACTTTGATGTGCGGTGCTTCCATGGCCATAGTCGAACAATGTGTGTTCTACTCTCAACTATGTTTAATCGAAGGAAAAACCTCGACTAAGATTTTTTTTCCTTTCTTAAGGAAGCAATAGGCCAACAACAAATGTGTTGAATATAAGGTTACTCAAGTTTTGACTTTCCATCGGCGTAAAACCATGTACTCCTTTCGTCTCAAAATAAGCATCATAAAAATGTACTAAATTAGCGACACTTATTTTGAAATGAAGATGTATAATTAAGGGACTTTTGTTGGGAAACGCAGTAATTTCAAAAATTTCCTACGCACACGCAAGATCATGGTGATGCATAGCAACGAGAGGGGAGAGTTTCTTCTACGTACCCTCATAGACCGTAAGTGAAAGCGTTATGACAATGCGGTTGATGTAGTCGTACGTCTTCACGATCGACCGATCCTAGTACCGAAAGTACGACACCTCCTCGATCTGCACACGTTCAGCTCGGTGACGTCCCACGAACTCACGATCCAGCAGAGTGTCGAGGGAGAGCTTCGTCAGCACGACGGCGTGATGACAGTGATGATGATGCTACCGGAACAGAGCTTCGCCTAAGCACTGCTACGATATGACCGAGGTGGATTATGGTGGAGGGGGGCATCGCACACGGCTGGAAACAATCAACTTGTGTGTTCTAGGGTGCCCCCTGCCCCCGTATATAAAGGAGCAAGAGAGGAGGCCGGTCGGCCCTTGGGGCGCGCCAGGAGAGGAGTCCTCCTCCTCCTAGGAGGAGTAGGACTCCCTTTCCTACTCCTACTAGGAGGGGGAAAGGAAGGAGGAGAGGGAGAAGGAAAGGAGGGTGCCCCCCTCCGTAGTCCAATTCGGACCAGAGGGGGAGGGGCGCGCGGCCTGCCCTTGCCGGCCCTCTCTCTCTACTAAGGCCCATGTGGCCCATTAGTTCTCCCGGGGGGGGTCCAGTAACCCTCCGGTACTCCGATTTTCTCCGAAATCACCTGGAACACTTCCGTGTCCGAATATAGCCATCCAATATATCAATCTTTATGTCTCAACCATTTCGAGACTCCTCGTCATGTCCGTGATCACATCCGGGACTCCCAACTACCTTCGGTAACTCAAAATACATAAACTCGTAATACCGATCGTCACCTAACGTTAAGTGTGCGGACCCTACGGGTTTGAGAACTATGTAGACATGACCGAGATACGTCTCCGGTCAATAACCAATAGCGGAACCTGAATGTTCATATTGGCTCCCACATATTCTGCGAAGATCTTTATCGGTCAACCCGCATAATGATATACGTTGTTCCCTTTGTCATCGGTATGTTACTTGCCCGAGATTCGATCGTCATTATCTCAATACCTAGTTCAATCTCGTTACCGGCAAGTCTCTTTACTCGTTTCGTAATGCTACATCCCGTAACTAACTCATTAGCTACATTACTTGCAAGGCTTATAGTGATGTACATTACCGAGAGGGCCCAGAGATACCTCTCCGACAATCGGAGTGAAAAATCCTAATCTCGATCTATGCCAACTCAAAAAACACCATCGGAGACACCTGTAGAACACCTTTATAATCACCCAGTTACGTTGTGACGTTTGGTAGCACACAAAGTGTTCCTCCGGTATTCGGGAGTTGCATGATCTCATAGTCATAGGAACATGTATAAGTTATGGAGAAAGCAGTAGCAACAAACTAAACGATCATCATGCTAAGCTAACGGATGGGTCAAGTCAATCACATCATTCTCTAATGATGTGATCCCGTTAATCAAATGACAACTCATGTCTATGGTTAGGAAACATAACTATCATTGATTCAACGAGCTAGTCAAATAGAGGCAAACTAGTGACACTCTGTTTGTCTATGTATTCACACATGTACTAAGTTTCCGGTTAATACAATTCTAGCATGAATAATAAACATTTATCATGATATAAGGAAATATAAATAACAACTTTATTATTGCCTCTAGGGCATATTTCCTTCACTTGTAAAAATAAAAAACTGAGTTTTGTTTAACAACGGTGCCTATTTCCATATCAGAGGAACCATAGACATCGGTGCTATAACAATAAGCACAAATGCTTAAGAAAAACCCAATTTATTTTCACCAGCACCTTAATTTTACATGGGCTAAGGGCATCTCCAAGGCAGATCCGTAAATCGCCCGCATCCGTACGTACCGCGCTATCTGGACCACAGAAGCTATCCAACAAGGGCCTGTATCGGTCCGTGGGACGGTCCAGACGTGATTTCTCCCGCGAATCAAAGACAAAAGTAGGAGAGCTTTACGGGAGTCCGGATACGCGAAACGTTGGAATCCAACACCCGATGCCCATCCAAAACCCTCCCCGGGCCCTGCGACTCCACCCTTCCCATTTCTCTCCTTTCTTTCTCTCTTGCCTTTGCCGCCACTCCACCACCCTGGCCACTGAGGAAGTCCTGGACTAAGGGGTCCTCGGGCGTCCGGCCTGTTATCCATGGGCCAGACTGATGGGTTGTGAAGACATGAAGGCCGAAGACTGTACCTGTGTCCGGATTGGACTCTCCTTGGCATGGAAGGCAAGCTTGGCGACTGATTATGAAGATTCCTTCTTATGTAACCGACTCTATGTAAACCCTAGACCCCCCCGGTGTCTATATAAACCGGAGGGGTTAGTCCGGAAAGGATATGCATTAATTACCATAGTCATACATGTTAGACTTCTAGGGTTTAGCCATTACGATCTCGTGGTAGATCAACTCTTGTAACACTCATATTCATCAAGATCAATCAAGCAGGAAGTAGGGTATTACCTCCATAGAGAGGGCCCGAACCTGGGTAAACACCGTGTCCCCCGTCTCCTGTTACCATCGATCCTAGACGCACAGTTCGGGACCCCCTACCCGAGATCCGCCGGTTTTGACACCGACATTGGTGCTTTCATTGAAAGTTCCAATGTGCCGTCAACGAGAGGTTCGATGGCCCCTCCGATCGTCTATAGTGACGCTGTCCAAGGAGAAGCCTTCCTCCCCTGACAGATTTTCGTATTCGGCGGCTTCATACTGCGGGCCAACTGGCTTGGCCATCTAGAGCAGATTGATAGATACGCCCCTGGCCCTCAGGTCAGATTTGGAAGCTTGAACTATGTCGTGGATATCTGTGGAGACTTGATCTTCAATGGATTTGAGACCGTAGCGATCGCTCCCCCTCGCCCCGATGAACATGACTCAAATCTGTCATCAGACCAGATTCAAGAGATGGCTCCTGTTGCTGCCATGGCCTTAGAACCAGAGAAGATCATGCCATTCGAGGCCATAGAGTCCGCGGCATTAGAGCCGCACGTAGACTCGACACCCTACAATATTTGCGCCAACGGAACTCCGGACTCGTCTCCGGCTATAAGTTTCAAACCATGTACGCTTGCGGACACCGAGCTAGATCGGTTATCGATCTTCGAATTCAGCGCCGCAAACGTTTTTCAGCACTCACCTTTGGGCGATGTGCTAAATTCTTTAAAGAACCTATCATTCACGGGAGACTCGCAGCCGAACTATATCCGGCTCGAACTAGGGGCTGACGACAGAGAATTTTTTCTTCCCACCCGCCACCCACTTCATAGCTACCGTCGAGGACTTAACTGACGTGCTGGATTATGACTCCGAAGACATCGACGGTATAGATGACGATGCTGATAAGGAGCAAGGCCAAGACCCGCAATTCACAGGACGTTGGAGGGCCACCTCTTCATATGATGTGTACATGGTTGATACACCTAAAGAATCTAGCGGCAATGACAAAGAAGACCCAGATGTGAATAAACCTTCCGAGACACAGTCCAAGTGCCGGCGCCCTAAACACCGCTCTAAGCCACGTTGCTCAAAAGATGGCAACACTGGCACCAGAGAGAATAGCACTCCGTACAACGCCGAAAACAACAAAGACCCTGTTGGAGCAGCATCCGAACAGGAGGAACAGGACAATGAGCAGCCCTGATAAACAGGACATGCCGAGCGACCCAGATGATGATAGTTATCGTCCACCCTCAGAGGATGAGGAGAGCCTCGGCAGTGAGGATTTTATCGTGCCTGAGGCAACCCTAGAGCAGGAGCGCTTCAAGCGCCAGCTAATAGCTACTGCAAGAAGCCTAAAGAAAAAGCAGCAACAGCTCCAAGTCGATCAAGACCTACTCATTGACAGATGGACCGACGTCCTGGCAGACGAAGAAAACGGCCTCAAGCGCCCAGCCAAGAGTTACCCAAAGCGCAGACTGCTACCTCGGTTCGATGAGGAGGCACCAAATCCCATACTCCCCTCGCGTAATGCGGAACGACCACCATGCGGTCGGGATAGTGCGGCAGACCGACCACCTCCTGGCCGGGATAAAACGGCAACTCAGGCCGAACAACAAGCGGCCCCATCGCCTCACAAAAATAGAGACAGTAGGGCAGGACACACCAGATCAATTTACGGATCACGAGGACGCTTCCCCACTCGGGATGACAGCCACCTACTCGGACGTGACAAACCTAATTACACCCGGGCCGATAACCGCAGACGAACTTCATCAGAGGTGCGCCGTGACACGGCCCGCTATAGAGGCTCCGCACACCCTCTCTGCTTCAGAGATGAGGTGCTGGATCACGAATTCCCCGAGGGGTTCAAGCCCGTCAATATTGAACCATACGACGAAACAACCGATCCTGCAGTGTGAATCGAAGATTTTATTCTCCACATCCACATGGCCCGAGGAGATGACCTCCACGCTATCAAATACCTCCCATTAAAGCTCAAAGGATCAGCTCGACACTGGATGAACAGCCTGCCTGAAAATTCCATCGGCAGCTGGGAGGACTTGGAAGAAGCCTTCCTCGACAACTTCCAAGGTACATATGTCCGGCCACCCGATGCCGATGACCTAAGACACATAGTTCAACAACCTGGAGAATCAGCCAGAAAATTTTGGACTAGGTTCCTAACCAAAAAGAACCAGATTGTTGATTGTCTGGACGCGGAAGCCCTAGCGGCCTTTAAACACAGCATCCATGACGAATGGCTAGCCCACCACCTTGGCCAAGAAAAGTCAAAGTCCATGGCAGCCCTCACGACACTTATGACCCGCTTTTGCGTGGGAGAGGATAGTTGGCTGGCTCACAGTACAAACACAGCCAACGAAGCAGGCCCCTCCGAGGCTAAAAACAGCACCAGCAAGCTCCGGCGCAACAGACACAAATGCCGAAGCAATGGCGATAACACCGATGACACCATAGTTCATGCCGGATTCAGCGGCTCCAAATTCGGCCAGCGAAAGAAGCCCTATAAAAGGAATGGCGAAGGACCATCTAGCTTGGACCGCATACTCGATCGTCCGTGCCAGATACATGGCACCCCAGAAAACCGACCAACCATACTAACAGAGATTGCCGGGTCTTTAAGCAAGCCATCAAGGTAAATAGCGGAAACAAGGAAGGGGAATCACAGAGCAAGGACGATCACGAGGAACCCCGGCAGCCGAACATTGGGGGGCAGAAGAAATCCCCGCCTCAAGTCAAAACGGTGAATATGATATATGCTACACACATCCCCAAAATGGAGCGCAAGCGCGCACTCAGGGACGTTTATGCGGTAGAGCCAGTCGCCCCAAAATTCAACCCATGGTCGTCATTCCCGATCACCTTTGATCGTCGTGATCATCCAACTAGCATCCGTCACGGCGGTTCGGCCGCATTGGTACTCGACCCAATCATCGACAGATTTCACATGACACGAGTCCTAATGGGCGGTGGTAGCAGCCTCAACCTGCTCTATCAGGATACAGTACGCAAAATGGGCATTAACCCCTCACGAATCAAGCCCGCGACAACTACCTTTAAAGGAGTCATACCAGGTGTAGAGGCCCGTTGTACGGGCTCGATCACGCTGGAGGTGGTCTTCGGTTCCCTAGATAACTTCCGAAGCGAAGAGCTAATCTTCGATATTGTCCCCTTCCGCAGCGGCTACCACGCACTGCTCGGACGAACCGCATTTCCTAGATTCAATGCGGTGCCACACTATGCTTATCTCAAGCTCAAGATGCCCGGTCCACGCGGCGTCATTACAGTAAATGGAAACACGAAACGTTTCCTCTGTACAGAGGAGCATACCACAGCCCTAGCAGCAGAAGTACAGAGCGGCCTTCTCAAGCGGCACCATAATCCGGCCGCCGAGCCCCTGGACATCGTTAAGAAGGTCCGGACTACACTGCAATAGGGCAGCTCGGTTCGTCAAGAGCTGAATTAGTAAATTCGGCCTCCGTCCCAGCCCCGATGAGGAAATGGCATCCGTACCGCACGTACATAACTACACACTCAAAACCCCATGGGTACTGACGGAGGCATAACTCGTTCGCGATCCACAGTGCGGCTTGACCGGCCCTGGGATTCGCACGCCTTTATTTTTTTCTTTTTATTACCGTTTTTTTTCTCTTTTCGAGGTCTATGCGGACGGCCCGTTTGCAGAACACACCAAGGATGCAAGGAGCTCTGGCATACAAGGGAATCCCCAGGTGGTCTCTATTAAATGATTGCCATACTTGTTTTACGTACCCGCACGCAGCTCGCCCTTGGTTGGGGCATGTTAAATAGCCTTACTTGCTTATCGCATTACTTGCACACAGTACGCTTCGACGTACTAATTACATCACAATGGTGAATAAATGGTGGCGTCAGCTTATTACTTAATTTTCCCGTTTCTTCACCTTGGTACATATATTACTTATTGCACACGTACACCATGGCACGTATTACTGCGCCAGGGGCTTCATTACACCCCGCATTACGGCAATAAAAGTCCAAACACGTTTCCAGTACAGTTCGACACCCCGAACTTATAGCATTATATGCATCGGCTCCGAATCATGTCTTTGGTCAATAGTTGGGTTGCCCGACTCCTGTGCTTACTACCTTACGTTCCGCTATATCGGCTAGGGTAGTAAAGGGAGAACTACTGCGATTGTGTCCCGGTTCTTTCGGACGAGCACCTCAGTAGAGAAAGCCAAAAACTGACTGTCATGATGCGGTGAGAGCTGGTCAGCTATTCGAGAGGTTGCAAATCGTTAGAGATTTTTTCTGCTTCTTGCGAAGAATCGGTTGCTCCGATTAGGCGTGTATAATGCCCCTAGTTCGGCCTTCTAAATAACAGGGGCTTCGTCAACTTTCTCAATTGTCAAACTCCTATGGCTAAGTGAGGGTGGTAAAGGCCGCATAGTCTGATTGCCTTGTTCGTTGCGCTAAACACCTCCTTTAAGGACCAGAATGTGGAGTAAAGAGTGTTTAGATTTATCCCGAACACCCCCATACTATCTACGTGGGGGCAGAAGCCGACGACTGGTCAACCCTTAGATTTCATAAACGGCCGCACATGAGGTAAAATGTAAATCGCAAGCATTATAATACATAACATCATTGTTCCATATTACAGGACATGATAATACAAATGTTCTCATGGGAATATGACATCCTTCGAACATTGCTCTGCCACAAGGCGGGACCCCTCCAGGACGCCATCAAAATAGAGCTCAGGTCATCAGCTTCTTGGCATCCAGCTTTGCCCAATGTGTCTTGACGCAGGCAAATGCCATACATGCACCTTCAATACAGACCGATCGCTTCACGGCTTCGAGCCGCGGACAGGCACTTACAAGCCGCTTAGCAAGTCCGAAGTAGCTGCTAGGTATAGGCTCGGCAGGCCACAACCAGACTATCAGGTCCTTCATGGCTAGCTCTGCCAACCTGTGCAGCTCGACCAACTGTTTCTGCTGGTCGCTAAAGGGCAACGGATGTTCGGGTTCAAGATATTGGGACTAGAATAGCTTCTCCGTAGACATCCCTTCTTCGGCTCTATAATGCTCGGCAACATCTGATATACTGCATGGCAGGTCCATAAACACCCCTTGAGAAAACCCAAATTCGAATAAGTACAAGGAACATTTCTTCTACATACTTGCTTTGCATGGTGAAAGAATTACCCGCCGCAATCTCCTTGGCTGCCTGAATTTCCTGGAGGGCGTTCTGGGCTTCGGCTCGTGCATCCTATGCGCTCTGGCGGGCCTTCGCCAGTTCAGGCTCTTGCGCCTTACAATCGTGCTCCAAGGACTCAAATCTCTCGATCGTGCCCTGGAGCTGTTGCTGCGCCTCACCAACCTGGGCCTCGTGCTTCTCGCGCGCGACACGTTCCTTGGACGCTTTGTACTCGGCCTCGGCTAACACCTTCTTGAGGGTTGCCACCTCGGTCGTGGCCCCTAATAAAGTTTATGACACCTTAGTCCGGACGGACTATTCATTTTTTCTTAAAATGTACCCACGGGTTACTGCATACCTTGGCTATCCTCCAGCTGCTTCTTCACGAGGCCGAGATCTTCCTCGGCCCGCTCCAGTTTCCGATTCAGTCCGGAGACCTCCGCAACATGAGCGGTGGCAGCCTGCAGAGATACCTGCTTATTCACATAGACAACTTATGTTAGACTCCTGAGATATTTCTTCTCGATCCTCTGTTCGGCCTTTTCTTTCCGAACACCGATTAGAGCATCAGGGGCTACTGTCTATATTGTAGTATTCTTTCTACAAACGCATTACTTACCTCAAAGCCTGATAGAAGGCTAGTGCAGGCTTCGGTCAGTATGTTTTTTACGAACTGAACCTTCTCTATTACCGTGCATATAAGGGCGCGGTGTTCATCCACAATAGAGGCGCCTCGTAGCACCTCCAGCAGATTATCCTGTGCCTCTGGTTGGATAGAGGTCACCGGCGGAACAGGCACATTCCCCCCCTTTTGGAGAATGCCGTTCGCTAGACTCCGGAGCCGCGTGGATCTCCGGAATGGTACCGGCTCAGGTCCGAAGGGAACTCGGCCCCCGTCACCAGTCCCCATAGGGCCTTTTCCCCCCATGTGTCCGGCGACTGAGGAATCGTCCTGGAGCGCCACCCTGATGATCTTCGGAAGCCCCCCCGGTCAGGGAAGGTCTTTTGCGACACCACCTCGTCGTCACCCTTGGGAGAGACGGAATGAGCAGGTGGCAGAGACATGCTAGCCATCTCCTTTGAGTCTAGCGACCCCTTTGTCGAGGATCACGGGGAGCCATCGCATGGTGGACTGCAATAACAAGGTTTAAGGTATATCAATATTACGAACCGGGAAGGCAGACGTTTTTGGATTCTGGTACTTACGAGGCGGCCCGAGGCTTGGTCCTGCGAGGTCTCTCCGGAGTGCTATCAACATCCCACACGGAGTTATCCGCGAGGGAGCCTCTAACCCTCTTAGGCGCTTTCGCCCCTGGATCGGCGGGGGCCGCTCTCTTCTTCCTCCCCACTTTAGGTGGGGAGTCGCTTTCCTCTTACTCTTCGTCGTCATCGTCAGCGGACAAAGAGGAAGTCTCGTCTTCGGACATCACGTCCGGAGCGCCTTTTTGGCGAGGGCCCTTCTTGGCCCCTTTGGCCGATTTCTTGGACGTCTTCTTTGGCACCTCATAAGGTGCTGGAAAAAAGCATTTTCATCAATAATGGGAATTCTTGGTCTTCGGGCAGCGGAGCCGGACAGTTAATCCCCTCCGCTATCTTGATCCAGGCCTGAAAACACGGGTAGGAAAGCTTAGGCTTTTTCTCAAAATATGCTAGTAAAGGGTATGCCTTGAAAACATTAAAAGAGCTTACCGGGTTAGCCTGGCGTTTTAAGCTAAGCCCGCGATCTTCGATCATGGGCGGTGGCATCTCGCCGGCCTTGAAGAGCACTTTCCAGATTTCTTCGTGCGTCGTGCCGAAGAGCTCTAGTAGCGTCTAGTGCTTGGCCGGATCATACTCCCACATATAGCAAGTCCGGCGTTGGCACGGAAGGACCCGACGTATGAGCATGACCTGGACCACGTTGACAAGCTTGATCTTCCTATCTATCATGCTCTAGACGCACGTCTGGAGCCCAGTCAGCTCATCCGAGGGACCCCGGGTTAGGCCCCTCTCTTGCCAGGAGGTGAGCCACATCGGGATTCCGGATCGGAATTCGGGGGCTGCTACCCAGTTGGCGTCACGCGGCTCGGTGATATAGAACCACCCCGACTGCCATCCTTTCACCGTCTCTGCAAATGAGCCTTCGGGCCAGGTAACGTTGGGCATCTTGCCTACCATGGCGCCTCCGCACTCTGCTTGTTGACCGCTCACCACCTTCGGCTTCACATTGAAGGTCTTCAGCCATAGGCCGAAATGAGGCGGGATGCGGAGAAAGGCCTCGCACACAAGAATGAATGCCGTGATGTTGAGGATGAAGTTGGGGGCTAGGTCATGGAAGTCTAGCCCGTAGTAAAACATCAGTCCACGGATGAAGGGGTGAAGAGGGAAGCCCAGCCCGCGAACGAAATGTGTGAGGAACGCAACCCTCTCGTGGGGTTCTGGAGTAGGGACGATTTGTCCCTTGGCCGGGAGTCGGTGAGCGATCTCCTTGGCCAGATATCCGGCCTCCCGGAGCGCCTTGATATCCCTCTTCTTGACGGAGGAGGCCATCCACTTGCCCCCAGCTCCGGATCCGGACATCTTTGGAGTGCTTTCTCGGACGAGGGAAAAGCTAAAAGCTTGGGCGCTGGAGCTCAGGGATGGAAGGACTAAGGAGGAGCAAGGGTGTGGGTAAAGAAAGGGAATCCTTATCCCCTTATAAAGGCCATGAATATCAAGCGTCTCCCCACTCACCTTAAACTCGCCTATTCCCAAGGGCCGTGCAAACGGCACGGTTGGGTCACCCACGCCCGTATTGATGAGAATCCTGTAATAAGGGGACACGATCTCTGCTTCGAGAAGACGTGCCAATGGCAACCGCGTCTCGAAACATGGAGCGGCAGGCGAAAAACGGTTCGAAATTATGACCGAACAGATGTGAGGTCATCAGGAGATTAGACTCGTGTAAAAATATATATTCTCTCTGCGGTTATGTATGGTGTGTGTGACAGGTCCGGATACTATCATCGCATCCGAAGACTATCTTGAAGTTCGGATAGAAGGGAACCCGCCTTGCAATGCCGAAGAAAATTTGCGCGCCGGACTCCTTGTCATTGAAGCCAGGTTCAGGGGCTACTGAGGGAGTCCTGGACTAAGGGGTCCTCGGACGTCCGGCCTGTTATCCATGGGCCGGACTGATGGGTTGTGAAGACATGAAGGCCAAAGACTGTACACGTGTCCGGATTGGACTCTCCTTAGCGTGGAAGGCAAGCTTGGCAACCGATTATGAAGATTCCTTCTTATGTAACCGACTCTATGTAAACCCTAGATCCCCCCGGTGTCTATATAAACCGGAGGGGTTAGTCCGGAAAGGATATGCATTACCATAGTCATACATGTTAGACTTCTAGGGTTTAGCCATTACGATCTCGTGGTAGATCAACTCTTGTAACACTCATATTCATCAAGATCAATCAAGCAGGACTTAGGGTATTACCTCCATAGAGAGGGCCCGAACCTGGGTAAACACCGTGTCCCCCGTCTCCTGTTACCATCGATCCTAGATGCACAGTTCGGGAGCCCCTACCCGAGATTCGCCGGTTTTGACACCGACAGCTGCTACCTCTTGAGCACTGCGTTGGTTTTCCCCGAAGAGGAAGGGATGATGCAGCAAAGTAGCGTAAGTATTTCCCTCAGTTTTTGAGAACCAAGGTATCAATCCAGTAGGAGGCTACTCGCGAGTCCCTTGTACCTACACAAAACAAATAAATCCTCACAACCAACACAAATAGGGGTTGTCAATCCCTATAGGGCCACTTACGAGAGTGGGATCTGATAGATATGATAAGATAATATTTTTGGTATTTTTATGATAAAGTGCAAAGTAAAATAAAGGCAAAGTAAATAGCAAAGGGAATAACTAAGTAGTAGGAGATTAATATGATAAAGATAGACCCGGGGGCCGTAGGTTTCACTAGTGGCTTCTCTCGAGAGCATAAGTATTCTATGGTGGGTGAACAAATTATTGTTGAGCAATTGACAGAACTGAGCATAGTTATGAGAATATCTAGGTATGATCATGTATATAGGGATCACGTCCGAGACAAGTAAACCGACTCCTGCCTGCATCTACTACTATTACTCCACTCATCGACCGCTATCCAGCATGCATCTAGAGTATTAAGTTAAGAACAGAGTAACGCCTTAAGCAAGATGACATGATGTAGAGGGGTAGACTCATGCAATATGAAGAAAACCCCATCTTGTTATCCTCGATGGCAACAATACAATACGTGCCTTGCTGCCCTTACTGTCATCGGGAAAGGACACCGCAAGATTGAACCCAAAGCTAAGCACTTCTCCCATTGCAAGAAAGATCAATCTAGTAGGCCAAACCAAACTGATAATTCGAAGAGACTTGGAAAGATAACTGTAAGTGCATCTAGTGCCACCCCTAGTTGGTTTTGGAGTATTGACGACAAACCTAGTTGAGGGACTAATGTGTTTGTGAGAATTGCAGGATAACACAGGTAGAAGTCCCTCATTGATTCGGTTTTCCTACCAGAGATGACCCCTAAAAATGTATGAAGACATTGATGTCAAAGGTGGTATATGAAGATATTCACATTGAAGACTATGACAAGAGAAGACATCGCATGAAGCCTATGGAGCTCGAAGACTTAGATCTTTCGTAGTTCTTTTTCTCCTTTGTTGAGTCATAGGAACCACCGTACTGTTAAGTGGGGTCCAAGAGAACCATTCAGAATGATTGAAGTGATGCTTAAACAAAACCTATGTCTTCAAGTGAAGACTATGAGAGCGAATCTTGTCCAGAGTCGGACAAGTCAGCTTTGCTTGTAGCCCAAGTAAAGTTGCCGTGTGAGTTTGAAATCTGACCGTTGGAACACGTGTCAGTTCCTTAGTGACCCAGGGTCATTTCGGACAAATCAGGTCGGGTTGCCTAGTGGCTATAAATAGCCCACCCCCTACAACCAAAAATGGTTGGCTGCTCAGAGTTAGTATACGGCTTTTGTCGTTTGAGAGCAACCCACCTCGAAGCTTTTGAGAGAGAATTCCTTGCGAGGATAAAGCCCTAACCACCTAGAGCCAAACAGAATTAGGCATCACTTAAGTCTTCTTGTCTGTGTGATCTGAAGACTTATTACACTTGAGGACTGTGAATCCTCCAGCCAGTTAGGCGTCGCGTTCTGAGCATCCAAGAGACATTGTGGATCGCCGGTGAACGAAGTCTGTGAAGGTTTGGGAGTCTACCTTGAAGACTTACCAGAGTGATTGGGCGAGGTCTGTGTGACCTTAGCTCAAGGGGAATACGGTGAGGACTAGGTGTCCTGAGTTGCGTGTTCAGGACTGGGTGTCCGGGACTGTGT
Source organism: Triticum dicoccoides (assembly GCF_002162155.2). NCBI lineage: Eukaryota > Viridiplantae > Streptophyta > Magnoliopsida > Poales > Poaceae > Triticum > Triticum dicoccoides. The sequence goes on along the minus strand of NC_041392.1, from coordinate 485,931,842 downwards.
GTCCTCAGGTTTAAATACCTAGCCGCCCTAACCAGACGTACAGTTGTCACAGCAACTGGAACTGGTCCAACAAATCATTGTCTTCAACGAGTCACTGGTTTCATCCTTCCCTTCCCTTTACTTACTGTTACTCCTTGTGAAGTCATTGTATGTTTGCACTATCTTTTGTCTTCACTGAGTGACTGCATGTTCTGTTTGGCTTCATAATATCTTCCTACCTGATCCTTACTACATTGCTGCTATTAGTCATTGTGCTCTCACTTCATTGAATACTTGACTATGGTTTGCCTAGTGTAATCTACCTTCCGCTGCATGGTAATAGGTTTATTTCTAGCGTTTGTCTTCAAAACTTCCACGTTTTGAAGACTTTTATAAAAATCGCCTATTCACCCCCCCTCTAGTCGATATAACGCACTTTCAATTGGTATCAGAGCAAGCTGCTGAAGGAAATATGCCCTAGAGGCAATAATAAAGTTATTATTTATTTCCTTATATCATGATAAATGTTTATTATTCATGCTAGAATTGTATTAACCGGAAACATAATACATGTGTGAATACATAGACAAACAGAAGGGGTCACATCATTAGTTGAATGATCTTATTGACATGACCCATTCCATTAGCTTAGCACCCGATCATTTAGTATGTTGCTATTGCTTTTCTTCATGACTTATACATGTTCCTATGACTATGAGATTATGCAACTCCCGTTTACCGGAGGAACACTTTGGGTGCTACCAAACGTCACAACGTAACTGGGTGATTATAAAGGAGCATTACAGGTGTCTCCAAAGGTAGATGTTGGGTTGGCGTATTTCGAGATTAGGATTTGTCACTCCGATTGTCGGAGAGGTATCTCTGGGCCCTCTCGATAATGCACATCACTTAAGCCTTGCAAGCATTGCAACTAAATGAGTTAGTTGCGGGATGATGTATTACGGAACGAGTAAAGAGACTTGCCGGTAACGAGATTGAACTAGGTATAGGAATACCGACGATCAAATCTCGGGCAAGTAACATACCGATGACAAAGGGAACAACGTATGTTGTTATGCGGTCTGACCGATAAAGATCTTCGTAGAACATGTAGGAGCCAATATGGGCATCCAGGTCCCGCTATTGGTTATTGACCGGAGACGTGTCTCGGTCATGTCTACATTGTTCTCGAACCCGTAGGGTCCGCACGCTTAAGGTTACGATGACAGTTATATTATGAGTTTATGCATTTTGATGTACCGAAGGTTGTTCGGAGTCCCGGATGTGATCATGGACATGACGAGGAGTCTCGAAATGGTCGAGACGTAAAGATTGATATATTGGAAGCCTATGTTTGGATATCGGAAGTGTTCCGGGTGAAATCGGGATTTTACCGGAGTACCGGGAAGGTTACCGGAACCCCCGGGAGCTAAATGGGCCATGATGGGCCTTAGTGGAAAAGAGAAGAGGCAGCCCTACATGGGCTGCGCACCTCCCCCTTCCCCTAGTCCTATTAGGACTAGGAGAGGTGGCCGGCCCCGTCTCTCTCTTTTCCCCCTCCGCGAATCCTATTCCAACTAGGATTGGGGGGGGGGAATCCTACTCCCAGAGGGAGTAGGACTCTCCTGGCGCACCCCTTGTGGCCGGCCAGCCTCCCCCCTTTGGTCCTTTATATACTGAGGTAGAGGCACCCTAGAACACACAAGTTGATCCACGTGATCTATTCCTTAGCCGTGTGCGGTGCCCCCAGCCACCATATTCCTCGATAATACTGTAGAGGAGTTTAGGCGAAGATGTTGGAAATATGCCCTAGAGGCAATAATAAATTGATTATTATTATATTTCCTTGTTCATGATAATCGTTTATTATCCATGCTAGAATTGTATTGATAGGAAACTCAGATACATGTGTGGATACATAGACAACACCATGTCCCTAGTAAGCCTCTAGTTGACTAGCTCGTTAATCAATAGATGGTTACGGTTTCCTGACCATGGACATTGGATGTCGTTGATAACGGGATCACATCATTAGGAGAATGATGTGATGGACAAGACCCAATCCTAAGCCTAGCACAAGATCATGTAGTTCGTATGCTAAAGCTTTTCTAATGTCAAGTATCATTTCCTTAGACCATGAGATTGTGCAACTCCCGGATACCGTAGGAGTGCTTTGGGTGTTCCAAACGTCACAACGTAACTGGGTGGCTATAAAGGTACACTACGGGTATCTCTGAAAGTGTCTGTTGGGTTGGCACGAATCGAGATTGGGATTTGTCACTCCGTGTAAACGGAGAGGTATCTCTGGGCCCACTCGGTAGGACATCATCATAATGTGCACAATGTGACCAAGGGGTTGATCACGGGATGATGTGTTACGGAACGAGTAAAGAGACTTGCCGGTAACGAGATTGAACAAGGTATCGGTATACCGACGATCGAATCTCGGGCAAGTACCATACCGCTAGACAAAGGGAATTGTATACGGGATCGATTGAGTCCTTGACATCGTGGTTCATCCGATGAGATCATCGTGGAACATGTGGGAGCCAACATGGGTATCCAGATCCCGCTGTTGGTTATTGACCGGAGAACATCTCGGTCATGTCTGCATGTCTCCCGAACCCGTAGGGTCTAAACACTTAAGGTTCGATGACGCTAGGGTTATAAAGGAAGTTTGTATGTGGTTACCGAATGTTGTTCGGAGTCCCGGATGAGATCCCGGACGTCACGAGGAGTTCCGGAATGGTCCGGAGGTAAAGATTTATATATAGGAAGTCCTGTTTCGGCCATCGGGACAAGTTTCGGGGTCATCGGTATTGTACCGGGACCACCGGAAGGGTCCCGGGGGCCCACCGGGTGGGGCCACCTGCCCCGGGGGGACACATGGGCTGTAGGGGGTGCGCCTTGGCCTACATGGGCCAAGGGCACCAGCCCCTAGAGGCCCATGCACCAAGATATAGGAAAAAGGGGAGAGTCCTAAAGGGGGAAGGCACCTCCGAGGTGCCTTGGGGAGGATGGACTCCTCCCCCCCTCTTAGCCGCACCCCTTCCTTGGAGGAAGGGGCAAGGCTGCGCCTCCCCCCTCTCCCCTGCCCCTATATATAGTGGAGGGGAGGGAGGGCATCCATACCTGAGCCCTTGGCGCCTCCCTCCCTCCCGTGACACCTCCTCCTCTCCCGTAGGTGCTTGGCGAAGCCCTGCAGGATTGCCACGCTCCTCCATCACCACCACGCCGTTGTGCTGCTGCTGGATGGAGTCTTCCTCAACCTCTCCCTCTCTCCTTGCTGGATCAAGGCGTGGGAGACATCGTCCAGCTGTACGTGTGTTGAACGCGGAGGTGCCGTCCGTTCGGCACTAGATCATCGGTGATTTGAATCACGACGAGTACGACTCCATCAACCCCGTTCACTTGAACGCTTCCGCTTAGCGATCTACAAGGGTATGTAGATGCACTCTCCTTCCCCTCGTTGCTAGTCTCTCCATAGATAGATCTTGGTGACACGTAGGAAAATTTTGAATTTCTGCTACGTTCCCCAACAGTGGCATCATGAGCTAGGTCTATTGCGTAGATTCTTTGCACGAGTAGAACACAAAGTAGTTGTGGGCGTCGATATTGTTCAATATGCTTGCCATTACTAGTCTTATCTTGATTCGGCGGCATCGTGGGATGAAGCGGCCCGGACCAACCTTACACGTACGCTTACGTGAGACCGGTTCCACCGACAAACATGCACTAGTTGCATAAGGTGGCTGGCGGGTGTCTGTCTCTCCCACTTTAGTCGGATCGGATTTGATGAAAAGGGTCCTTATGAAGGGTAAATAGCAATTGGCATATCACGTTGTGGTTCATGCGTAGGTAAGAAACGTTCTTGCTAGAAACCCATAGCAGCCACGTAAAACATGCAAACAACAATTAGAGGACGTCTAACTTGTTTTTGCAGGGTATGCTATGTGATGTGATATGGCCAAAAAGGATGTGATGAATGATATATGTGATGTATGAGATTGATCATGTTCTTGTAATAGGAATCACGACTTGCATGTCGATGAGTATGACAACCGGCAGGAGCCATAGGAGTTGTCTTTATTTATTTGTGACCTGCGTGTCAACTTAAACGTCATGTAATTACTTTACTTTATTGCTAACCGTTAGCCATAGTAGTAGAAGTAATAGTTGGCGAGGCAACTTCATGAAGACACGATGATGGAGATCATGATGATGAAGATCATGGTGTCATGCCGGTGACGATGACGATCATGGAGCCCCGAAGATGGAGATCAAAAGGAGCAAAGTGATGATGGCCATATCATGTCACTATTTGATTGCATGTGATGTTTATCATGTTTATACATCTTATTTGCTTAGAACGACGGTAGTAAATAAGATGATCCCTTACAACAATTTCAAGAAGTGTTCTCCCCTAACTGTGCACCGTTGCGACAGTTCGTGTTTCGAAGCACCACGTGATGATCGGGTGTTAGATTCTAACGTTCACATACAACGGGTGTAAGACAGATTTACACACGCGAAACACTTAGGGTTAACTTGACAAGCCTAGCATGTACAGACATGGCCTCGGAACACGGAGACCGAAAGGTCGAACATGAGTCGTATAGAAGATACGATCAACATGAAGATGTTCACCGATGATGACTAGTCCGTCTCACGTGATGATCGGACACGGCCTAGTTTGACTCGGATCATGTAATCACTTAGATGACTAGAGGGATGTCTATCTGAGTGGGAGTTCATAAGATGAACTTAATTATCCTGAACATAGTCAAAAGGTTTTTGCAAATTATGTCGTAGCTCACGCTATAGTTCTACTGTTTAGATATGTTCCTAGAGAAAAATTAGTTGAAAGTTGATAGTAGCAATTATGCGGACTAGGTCCGTAAACTGAGGATTGCCCTCATTGCTTCATAGAAGGCTTATGTCCTTAATGCACCGCTCAGTGTGCTGAACCTCGAACATTGTCTGTGGTTGTTGCGAACATCTGACATACACGTTTTGATAACTACGTGATAGTTCAGTTAAACGGTTTAGAGTTGAGGCACCAAAGACGTTTTTGAAACATCGCGAAACATATGAGATGTTTTGAGGGCTGAAATTGGGATTTCAGGCTCGTGCCCATGTCAAGAGGTATAAGACCTCCGATGACTTTCTTAACCTGCAAACTAAGGAGAAAAGCTCAATTGTTGAGCTTGTGCTCAGATTGTCTGAGTACAACAATCATTTGAATCGAGTGGGAGTTGATCTTCCAGATAAGACAGTGATGGTTCTCCAAAGTCATTGCCACCAAGCTGTTAGAGCTTCGTGATGAACTATAACATATCAGGGATAGATATGATGATCCTTGAGGTATTCGCGATGTTTGACACCGCGAAAGTAGAAATCAAGAAGGAGCATCAATTGTTGATGGTTGGTGAAACCACTAGTTTCAAGAAGGGCAAGGGCAAGAAGGGATACTTCATGAAACGGCAAATCAGCTGCTGCTCTAGTGAAGAAACTCAAGGTAAAACCCAAACCCGAGACTAAGTGCTTCTGTAATAAGGGGAACAACCACTAGAGCAGAATTACCCTAGATACTTGGTAGATAAGAAGGCTGGCAAGGTCGATAGAAGTATATTGGATATACATTGTGTTAATGTGTACTTTGCTAGTACTCCTAGTAGCACTAGGGTATTAGATACCGGTTCGGTTGCTAAGTGTTAGTAACTCGAAACAAAAGGCTACGGAATAAACGGAGACTAGCTAAAGGTGAGCTGACGATATGTGTTGGAAGTTTTTCCAAGCTTGATACGATCAAGCATCACACGCTCCCTCTACCAAAGAGATTGGTGTTAAACCTAAATAATTGTTATTTGGTGTTTGCGTTGAGCATAGACATGATTGGATTACGTCTATCGCAATACGGTTATTCATTTAAGGAGAATAATGGTTACTCTGTTTATTTGAATAATACCTTCAATGGTCTTACACCTAAAATGAATGGTTTATTAAATCTCGATCGTAGTGATACACATGTTCATGCCAAAAGATAGTAATGATAGTACCACCTACTTGTGGCACTGCCACGTAAGTCATATCGGTATAAAACGCATGAAGAAGCTCCATATTGATGGATCTTTGGGCTCACTCGTTTTTGAAAAGTTTGAGACATGCGAACCATGTCTATTGGTGTATATGCATGAAGAAACTCCATGCAAATGGACCGTTTTGACTCACTTGATTTTGAATCACTTGGGACATGCAAATCATACCACATGGGCAAGATGACTGAAAAGCCTCGTTTTCAGTAAGATGGAACAAGATAGCAACTTGTTGGAAGTAACACATTTTGATGTGTGCAGTCCAATGAGTGCTGAGGCATGCAGTGAATATCGTTATGTTCTTACTTCACAGATGATTCGAGTAGATGTTGAGTATATTTACTTGATGAATCACGAGTCTGAATTATTGAAAGGTTCAAGTAATTTCAGTGTGAAGTTGAAAAATCGTCGTGACAAGAGGATAAAAGATCTATGATATGATCATAGAGATGAATATCTGAATCACGAGTTTGGCACAGAATTAAGACATTGTGGAAATTGTTTCACAATTGATACAGCCTGGAACACCATAGTGTGATGGTGTGTCCGAACATCATAACTGCACCCTATTGGATATGATGCATACCATGATGTCTCTTATCAAATTACCATGATAGTTTATGGGTTAGGCATTAGAGACAACCACATTCACTTTAAATAGGGCACCACGTAATTCCGATGAGATGACACCGTATGAACTATGGTTTAGAGAAACCTAAGCTGTCATTTCTTAAAAGTTTGGGGCTGCGACGCTTATGTGGAAAAGTTTCAGGCTGATAAGCTCAAACCCAAAGCGGATAAATGCATCTTCATAGGACACCCAAAACAGTTGGGTATACCTCCTGTCTCAGATCCGAAAGCAATAAGGGATTGTTTCTAGAATCGGGTCCTTTCTCGAGGAAAAGTTTCTCTCGACAGAATTGAGTGGGAGGATGGTGGAGACTTGATGAGGTTATTGAACCGTCTCTTCAACTAGTGTGTGGCAGAGCACAGGGAGTTGTTCCTGTGGCACCTACACCAATTGAAGTGGAAGCTTATGATAGTGATCATGAAACTTCAGATCAAGTCACTACCAAACCTCGTGGGATGACAAGGATGCGTACTACTTCAGAGTGGTACGTAATCCTGTCTTGGAAGTCATGTTGCTAGACAACAATGAACCTACGAGCTATGGAGAAGCGGTGGTGGGCCTGGATTCCGATAAATGGCTCAAGATCATAAAATCCGAGAGAGGATCCATGTATGAAAACAAAGTGTAGACTTTGGAAGAACTACTTGATGGTCGTAAGGCTGTTGAGTACAGATGGATTTTAAAAGAAAGACGGACAATGATGGTAAATGCCACCATTTACAAAGCTCGACTTGTCGTTAAGATGTTTTCCGACAAGTTCGAGGAGTTGACTACGATGAGACTTTCTCACTCGTAGTGATGCTAAGAGTTTGTTGGAATTATATTAGCGATTACTGCATTATTTATGAAATCTTGCAGATAGGATGTCAAAACATTGTTTCCTTGACGTTTTTTTGAGGAAAGGTTGTATGTGATACAACCGGAAGGTTTTGTTAATCCTGAAATATGCTAATAAGTATGCAAAGCTCCAGCAATCCTTCTGAGGACTGGAGTGAGCATCTCGGAGTTGGAATGTAAGCTTTGATGATGATCAAAGATTTTGGGTGTATATAAAGTTTATGAGAAACTTGTATTTCCAAAGAAGTGAGTGGGAGCACTATAGAATTTCTGATGAGTATATGTTGTTGACATATTAATGATCAGAAATGACGTAGAATTTCTGGAAAGCATATAGGGTTATTTGGAAAGTGTTTTCAATGGAAAACCTGGATTAAGCTACTTGAACATTGAGCATCTAGATCTATAAGGATAGATCAAAATGCTTAATAGTACTTTCAAATGAGCACATGCCTTGACGTGATCTTGAAGGTGTTCAAGATGGATCAGTCAAAGAAGGAGTTCTTGCCTGAGTTGTAAGGTATGAAGTTAAGACTTAAAGCTCGACCATGGCAGAATAGAGAGAAAGGAACGAAGGTCGTCCCCTATGCTTAAGACATAGGCTCTACAGTATGATATGCTGTGTACCACACCTGAAGTGTGCCTTGCCATGAGTTAGTCAAGGGGTACAAGAGTGATCCAAGAATGGATCACAGACAGCGGTCAAAGTTATCCTTAGTAACTAGTGGACTAAGGAATTTTCTCGATTATGGAGGTGGTAAAGGGGTTCGTCATAAAGGGTTACGTCGATGCAAGCTTAACACCTATCCGGATAGCTCTGAGTAGAGATACCGGATACGTATAATGGAGCAACAATTTAGAATAGCTCCAAGTAGAACAGTTATTTGGAATAGCTCCAAATAGAACGTGGTAGCTGCATCTAGGAGATGACATAGAGATTTGTAAAGCACACACGGATCTGAAAGGTTCAGACCCGTTGACTATAACCTCTCTCACAAGCATAACATGATCAAACCCAGAACTCATCGAGTGTTAATCACATGGTAAATGTGAACTAGATTATTGACTCTAGTAAACTCTTTGGGTGTTAGTCACATGGGGATGTGACCTTGAGTGTTAATCACATATCGATGTGGACTAGATTATTGACTCTAGTGCAAGTGGGAGACTGTTGGAAATATGCCCTAGAGGCAATAATAAATTGATTATTATTATATTTCCTTGTTCATGATAATCGTTTATTATCCATGCTAGAATTGTATTGATAGGAAACTCAGATACATGTGTGGATACATAGACAACACCATGTCCCTAGTAAGCCTCTAGTTGACTAGCTCGTTAATCAATAGATGGTTACGGTTTCCTGACCATGGACATTGGATGTCGTTGATAACGGGATCACATCATTAGGAGAATGATGTGATGGACAAGACCCAATCCTAAGCCTAGCACAAGATCATGTAGTTCGTATGCTAAAGCTTTTCTAATGTCAAGTATCATTTCCTTAGACCATGAGATTGTGCAACTCCCGGATACCGTAGGAGTGCTTTGGGTGTGCCAAACGTCACAACATAACTGGGTGGCTATAAAGGTACACTACGGGTATCTCTGAAAGTGTCTGTTGGGTTGGCACGAATCGAGATTGGGATTTGTCACTCCGTGTAAACGGAGAGGTATCTCTGGGCCCACTCGGTAGGACATCATCATAATGTGCACAATGTGACCAAGGGGTTGATCACGGGATGATGTGTTACGGAACGAGTAAAGAGACTTGCCGGTAACGAGATTGAACAAGGTATCGGTATACCGACGATCGAATCTCGGGCAAGTACCATACCGCTAGACAAAGGGAATTGTATACGGGATCGATTGAGTCCTTGACATCGTGGTTCATCCGATGAGATCATCGTGGAACATGTGGGAGCCAACATGGGTATCCAGATCCCGCTGTTGGTTATTGACCGGAGAACATCTCGGTCATGTCTGCATGTCTCCCGAACCCGTAGGGTCTAAACACTTAAGGTTCGATGACGCTAGGGTTATAAAGGAAGTTTGTATGTGGTTACCGAATGTTGTTCGGAGTCCCGGATGAGATCCCGGACGTCACGAGGAGTTCCGGAATGGTCCGGAGGTAAAGATTTATATATAGGAAGTCCTGTTTCGGCCATCGGGACAAGTTTCGGGGTCATCGGTATTGTACCGGGACCACCGGAAGGGTCCCGGGGGCCCACCGGGTGGGGCCACCTGCCCCGGGGGGACACATGGGCTGTAGGGGGTGCGCCTTGGCCTACATGGGCCAAGGGCACCAGCCCCTAGAGGCCCATGCACCAAGATATAGGAAAAAGGGGAGAGTCCTAAAGGGGGAAGGCACCTCCGAGGTGCCTTGGGGAGGATGGACTCCTCCCCCCCTCTTAGCCGCACCCCTTCCTTGGAGGAAGGGGCAAGGCTGCGCCTCCCCCCTCTCCCCTGCCCCTATATATAGTGGAGGGGAGGGAGGGCATCCATACCTGAGCCCTTGGCGCCTCCCTCCCTCCCGTGACACCTCCTCCTCTCCCGTAGGTGCTTGGCGAAGCCCTGCAGGATTGCCACGCTCCTCCATCACCACCACGCCGTTGTGCTGCTGCTGGATGGAGTCTTCCTCAACCTCTCCCTCTCTCCTTGCTGGATCAAGGCGTGGGAGACATCGTCCAGCTGTACGTGTGTTGAACGCGGAGGTGCCGTCCGTTCGGCACTAGATCATCGGTGATTTGAATCACGACGAGTACGACTCCATCAACCCCGTTCACTTGAACGCTTCCGCTTAGCGATCTACAAGGGTATGTAGATGCACTCTCCTTCCCCTTGTTGCTAGTCTCTCCATAGATAGATCTTGGTGACACGTAGGAAAATTTTGAATTTCTGCTACGTTCCCCAACAGAAGCCCTGCTGCTGTAGTGCATCAAGATCGTCACCACGCCGTCGTGCTGACGGAACTCTTCCCCGACACTTTGCTGGATTGGAGTCCGGGGATCTTCATCGAGCTGAACGTGTGCTCGAACTCGGAGGTGCCGTAGTTTCCGTACTTGATCGGTTGGATCGTGAAGACGTATGACTACTTCCTCTACGTTGCGTCAACGCTTCTGCAGTCGGTCTGCGTGGGTACGTAGACAACACTCTCCCCTCTCGTTGCTATACATCACATGATCTTGCGTGAGCGTAGGAATTTTTTTGAAATTACTATGAAACCCAACAGTGGCATCCGAGCCTAGGTTATTTATGTTGATGTTATATGCACGAGTAGAACACAAGTGAGTTGTGGGCGATATAAGTCATACTGCCTACCAGCATGTCATACTTTGGTTCGGCGGCATTGTTGGACGAGACGACCCGGACCAACATTACGCGTACGCTTACGCGAGACCGGTTCCCCCGACGTGCTTTGCACATAGGTGGCTTGCGGGCGACTGTCTCTCCAACTTTAGTTGAACCAAGTATGGCTACGCCCGGTCCTTGCGAAGGTTAAAACGGAGTCTATTTGACAAACTATCGTTGTGGTTTTGATGCGTAGGTGAGATTGGTTCTTGCTTAAGCCCGTAGCAGCCACGTAAAACTTGCAACAACAAAGTAGAGGACGTCTAACTTGTTTTTGCAGGGCATGTTGTGATGTGATATGGTCAAGGCATGATGATGAATTTTATTGTATGAGATGATCATGTTTTGTAACCGAGTTATCGGCAACTGGCAGGAGCCTTATGGTTGTCGTTTTATTGTATGCAATGCAATCGCGATGTAATGCTTTACTTTATTACTAAACGGTAGTGATAGTCGTGGAAGCATAAGATTGGCGAGACGACAACGATGCTACGATGGAGATCAAGGTGTCACGCCGGTGACGATGGTGATCATGACGGTGCTTCGGAGATGGAGATCACAAGCACAAGATGATGATGGCCATATCATATCACTTATTTTGATTGCATGTGATGTTTATCTTTTTATGCATCTTATCTTGCTTTGATTGATGGTAGCATTATAAGATGATCTCTCACTAAATTATCAAGAAGTGTTCTCCCTGAGTATGCACCGTTGCCAAAGTTCGTCATGCCCAGACACCACGTGATGATCGGGTGTGATAAGCTCTACGTCCATCTACAACGGGTGCAAGCCAGTTTTTGCACACGCAGAATACTCAGGTTAAACTTGACGAGCCTAGCATATGCAGATATGGCCTCGGAACACGGAGACCGAAAGGTCGAGCGTGAATCATATGGTAGATATGATCAACATAGCGATGTTCACCAATGAAACTACTCCATCTCACGTGATGATCGGACATGGTTTAGTTGATTTGGATCACGTAATCACTTAGAGGATTAGAGGGATGTCTATCTAAGTGGGAGTTCTTAAGTAATATGGTTAATTGAACTTAAATTTATCATGAACTTAGTCCTGGTAGTATTTTGCAAATTATGTTGTAGATCAATAGCTCGCATTGTTGCTTTCATATGTTTATTTTGATATGTTCCTAGAGAAAATTGTGTTGAAAGATGTTAGTAGCAATGATGCGGATTGGATCCGTGATCTGAGGTTTATCCTCATTGCTGCACAGAAGAATTATGTCCTTGATGCACCGCTAGGTGACAGACCTATTGCAGGAGCAGATGCAGACGTTATGAACGTTTGGCTAGCTCAATATGATGACTACTTGATAGTTTAGTGCACCATGCTTAACGGCTTAGAATTGGGACTTCAAAGACGTTTTGAACGTCATGGACCATATGAGATGTTCCTGGAGTTGAAGTTAATATTTCAAGCAAATACCCGAGTTGAGAGATATGAAGTCTCCAATAAGTTCTATAGCTAAAAAAGATGGAGGAGAATTGCTCAACTAGTGAGCATGTGCTCAGATTGTCTGAGTACTACAATCGCTTGAATCAAGTGGGAGTTAATCTTCCAGATAAGATAGTGATTGACAGAATTCTCTAGTCACCATCACCAAGTTAGTAGAACTTTGTGATGAACTATGATATGCAAGGGATAACGGAAACGATTCCCAAGCTCTTCGTAATGCGGAAATTGACGAAGGTAGAAATCGAGAAAAACATCAAGTGTTGATGGTAGACAAGACCACTAGTTTCAAGAAAAGGGCAGAGGGAAGAAGGGGAACTTCAAGAAGAACAGCAAGCAAGTTGCTGCTAAAGTGAAGAAGCCCAAGTCTGGTCCTAAGCCTGAGACTAAGTGTTTCTACTGCAAAGGGACTGGTCACTGGAAGCGGAACTACCCCAAGTGATTGGCAGATAAGAAGGATGGCAAAGTGAACATAAGTATATTTGATATACATGTTATTGATGTGTACTTTACTAGTGTTTATAGCAACCCCTCAGTATTTGATACTAGTTCAGTTGCTAAGATTAGTAACTCGAAACGGGAGTTGCAGAATAAACAGAGACTAGTTAAGGGTGAAGTGACGATGTGTGTTGGAAGTGGTTCCAAGATTGATATGATCATCATCGCACACTCCCTATACTTTCGGGATTAGTGTTGAACCTAAATAAGTGTTATTTGGGTTTGCGTTGAGCATGAATATGATTTGATCATGTTTATTGTAATACGGTTATTCATTTAAGTAAGAGAATAAATTGTTGTTCTGTTTACATGAATAAAACCTTATATGGTTACACACCCAATGAAAATAGTTTGTTGGATCTCGATCTTAGTGATACACATAATCATAATATTGAAACCAAAAGATGCACAGTTAATAATGATAGTGCAACTTATTTGTGGCACTGCCGTTTAGGTCATATTGGTGTAAAGCACATGAAGAAACTCCATGCTGATGGAATTTGGAATCACTTGATTATGAATCACTTGATGCTTGCGAACCATGCCTCATGGGCAAGATGACTAAGACTCCGTTCTCTGGAGCGAGCAACTGACTTATTGGAAATAATACATACTGATGTATGCGGTCCGATGAGTGTTAAGGCTCACGGCAAGTATCATTATTTTCTAAACTTCACAGATGATTTGAGCAGATATGGGTATATCTACTTGATGAAACATAAGTCTGAAACATTTGAAAAGTTCAAAGAATTTCAGAGTGAAGTGGAAAATCATCGTGACAAGAAAATAAAGTTTCTACGATCTGATCGCGGAGACAAATATTTGAGTTACGAGTTTGGTCTTCAGTTAAAACAATGTGAAATAGTTTCACTACTCACGCCACCTGGAACACCACAGCATAATGGTGTGTCCGAATATCATAACCGTACTTTATTAGATATGGTGCGATCTATGATGTCTCATACCGATCTACCAGTATCATTTTGGGGTTATGCATTAGAGACAGCTGCATTCACGTTAAAAAGGGCACCATCTAAATCCGTTGAGACGACACCGTGTGAACTATGGTTTGGCAAGAAACCTAAGCTGTCGTTTCTTAAAGTTTGGAGTTGCGATGCTTATGTGAAAATTTTTCATCTCGATAAGCTCAAACTCAAATCGGAGAAATATGTCTTCATAGGATACCCAAAGGAGACAGTTGGGTACACCTTCTATCACAGATCCGAAGGCAAGACTTTTGTTGCTAAATTCGGAGTTTTTCTAGAGAAGGAGTTTCTCTCGAAAGATGTGAGTGGGAGGAAAGTAGAACTTGATGAGGTAATTGTACCTGCTCCCTTATTGGAAAGTAGTACATCACAGAAAACTGTTTCTGCGACACCTACACCAATTAGTGAGGAAGCTAATGATGACGATCATGTAACTTCAGATCAAGTTACTACCGAATCTCGTAGGTAAACCAGAGTGAGATCCATACCAGAGTGGTATGGTTATCTTGTTCTGGAAGTTATGTTACTAGACCATGACGAACCTACGAACTATGAGGAAGCGATGATGAGCCCAGATTCCGCAAAATGGCTTGAGGCCATGAAATCTGAGATGGGATCCATGTATGAGAACAAAGTATGGACTTTGGTTGACTTGCCCGATGATCGGCGAGCCATAGAAAATAAATGGATCTTCAAGAGGAAGACGGACGCTGATAGTAGTGTTACTATCTACAAAGCTAGAATTGTCACAAAAAGGTTTTCGACAAGTTCAAGGTGATTGACTACGATGAGAGTTTCTCACTCGTATATATGCTTAAGTTTGTCCGAATCATGTTAGCAATTGCCGTATTTTATGAAATCCGGCAAATGGATAAACAAAACTGCATTCCTTAATGGATTTATTAAAGAAGAGTTGTATATGATACAACCAGAAGGTTTTGTCAATCTTAAAGGTGCTAACGAAATGTGCAAACTCCAGCGATCCATCTATGGACTGGTGTAAGCATCTCGGAGTTGGAATATACGCTTTGATAAGTTGATCAAAGCATATAGTTTTATACAGACTTGCGGTGAAGCCTGTATTTACAAGAAAGTGAGTGGGAGCACTACAACATTTCTGATAAGTATATGTGTATGACATATTGTTGATCGGAAATAATGTAGAATTATTCTGCAAAGCATAAAGGAGTGTTTTTAAAGAAGTTTTTCAAAGAAAGACCTCGGTGAAGCTGCTTACATATTGAGCATCAAGATCTATAGAGATAGATCAAGACGCTTGATAAGTTTTTCAATGAGTACATACCTTGACAAGATTTTGAAGTAGTTCAAAATGGAATAGTCACAGAAGGAGTTCTTGCCTGTGTTGCAAGGTGTGAAATTGAGTAAGACTCAAAGCCCGACCAAGGCAGAAGATAGAAATAGAATGAAAGTCATTCCCTATGCCTCAGCCATAGGTTCTATAAAGTATGCCATGCTGTGTATCAGATCTATTGTATACTCTACACTGTGTTAAGAAAGGGAGTACAATAGTGATCTAAGAGTAGATCACTGGACAACGGTCAAAATTATCCTTAGTGGAATAAGGAGATATTTCTCAATTATGGAGGTGACAAAAAGGTTCGTCGTAAAAAGTTACGTCGATACAAGTTTTGACACAGATCTGGTTGACTCTAAGTATCGATCTAGATACATATTGAAAGTGGGAGCAATAAGCTAGAGTAGCTCCGTGCAGAGCATTGTTGAAATAGAAATTCGCAAAATACTTACGGATCTGAATGTGACAGACCCGTTGACTAAAACTATCTCACAAGCAAAACATGATCACACCTTAGTACTCTTTGGGTGTTAATCACATAGTGATGTGAACTAGATTACTGACTCTAGTAAACCCTTTGGGTGTTGATCACATATCGATGTGAACTATTGCTGTTAAATCACATGGCGATGTGAACTAGATTATTGACTCTAGTGCAAGTGGGAGACTGAAGGAAATATGCCCTAGAGGCAATAATAAAGTTATTATTTATTTCCTTATATCATGATAAATGTTTATTATTCATGCTAGAATTGTATTAACCGGAAACATAATACATGTGTGAATACATAGACAAACAGAGTGTCAGTAGTATGCCTCTACTTGACTAGCTCGTTAATCAAAGATGGTTATGTTTCCTAACCATGAACAAAGAGTTGTTATTTGATTAAAGAGGTCACATCATTAGTTGAATGATCTGATTGACATGACCCATTCCATTAGCTTAGCACCGGATCATTTAGTATGTTGCTATTGCTTTTCTTCATGACTTATACATGTTCCTATGACTATGAGATTATGCAACTCCCGTTTACCGGAGGAACACTTTGGGTGCTACCAAACGTCACAACGTAACTAGGTGATTATAAAGGAGCATTACAGGTGTCTCCAAAGGTAGATGTTGGGTTGGCGTATTTCGAGATTAGGATTTGTCACTCCGATTGTCGGAGAGGTATCTCTGGGCCCTCTCGGTAATGCACATCACTTAAGCCTTGCAAGCATTGCAACTAAATGAGTTAGTTGCGGGATGATGTATTACGGAACGAGTAAAGAGACTTGCCGGTAACGAGATTGAACTAGGTATAGGAATACCGACGATCGAATCTCGGGCAAGTAACAACCGATGACAAAGGGAACAACGTATGTTGTTATGCGGTGTGACCGATAAAGATCTTCGTAGAATATGTAGGAGCCAATATGGGCATCCAGGTCCCGCTATTGGTTATTGACCGGAGACGTGTCTCGGTCATGTCTACATTGTTCTCGAACCCGTAGGGTCCGCACGCTTAAGGTTACGATGACAGTTATATTATGAGTTTATGCATTTTGATGTACCGAAGGTTGTTCGGAGTCCCGGATGTGATCACGGACATGACGAGGAGTCTCGAAATGGTCGAGACGTAAAGATTGATATATTGGAAGCCTATGTTTGGATATCGGAAGTGTTCCGGGTGAAATCGGGATTTTACCGGAGTACCGGGAAGGTTACCGGAACTCCCGGGAGCTAAATGGGCCATGATGGGCCTTAGTGGAAAAGAGAATAGGCAGCCCTACATGGGCTGCGCGCCTCCCCCTTCCCCTAGTCCTATTAGGACTGGGAGAGGTGGCCGGCCCCCTCTCTCTCTTTCCCCCCTCCGCGAATCCTATTCCAACTAGGATTGGGGGGGGGGGGGGAATCCTACTCCCAGAGGGAGTAGGACTCTCCTGGCGCACCCCTTGTGGCCGGCCAGCCTCCCCCCTTTGGTCCTTTATATACTGAGGTAGAGGCACCCTAGAACACACAAGTTGATCCACGTGATCTATTCCTTAGCCGTGTGCGGTGCCCCCAGCCACCATATTCCTCGATAATACTGTAGAGGAGTTTAGGCGAAGCCCTGCTGTTGTAGTGCATCAAGATCATCACCACGCCGTCGTGCTGATGAAACTCTTCCCCGACACTTTGCTGGATCGGAGTCCGGGGATCGTCATCGAGCTGAACGTGTGCTCGAACTCGGAGGTGCCGTAGTTTCGGTACTTGATCGGTTGGATCGTGAAGACGTACGACTACTTCCTCTATGTTGCGTCAACGCTTCCGCAGTCGGTCTGCGTGGGTATGTGGGCAACACTCTCCCCTCTCGTTGCTATACATCACATGATCTTGCGTGAGTGTAGGAATTTTTTTGAAATTACTACGAAACCCAACAGGTGCTCCCTTGTTCTGTGTGATTCAGTTTAACCACCTGGAGTTTTAGCTATGTCGACTGCAGGGATAATTAAAGTCTCCGTTGCGTGCCCCGTCTTCGATGGAACTGAATATCCCTACTGGAAGAATAAGATGCGCATGCATCTTGAAGCCATTGACGTCGACCTATGGTATGTCGCCAAGAACGGCGTTCCCAAGGCTGGAGAAGGTGTCACTACTGTTGATGTTAAGAAGTTTGTTCAACTGGACTCTACTGCCAAGAATATCATCTGTGGTCATCTGACCAAAGGACAGTATGGCCGTGTGAGTGCTTTGGAAACATCTAAGCTGGTCTGGGACTGGCTCTCCAAGGTCAACGAAGGCGTCTCAACCCAGAGAGATCAGAGAATCAGTGTCCTTCGCAACCTCTTCAACCGCTTCAAGCGAAATGACAATGAGAATGTCCAGCTCACATTTGATCGACTCACTGACATCACAAATGAGCTTCAAGCCCTCGGCATTACTGAGATCACCAAGCATGAAGTCGTCAAGACACTACTGAGATCACTTGACAGTCCGTTTGACACCCTAGCCCTGATGATTCAAGAACGACCTGATTTCAAGACACTCGATCCGTCCGACATACTTGAGAGGCTCAACACACATGAGTTTCAGCTTTCTGAGAAAAGAGATATCTAGGGTCCAAACTATGGGCGAACTTGTGCCTTGAAGGCAAAAGCTGTCTCCTCATCTGAAGAAGAATTTGACAGCAGTTCTGATGATCCTGAAGACATTGAAAAGGAACTTGCTATGCTTGTGAAGAAGTTCCAAAAATTCACCAAGAAGAAAGGCTTCAGAAAGTCTTCATGATCAAGCTCAAGGAATGATGAAGCTTCTGTTCATGACTAC
Organism: Triticum dicoccoides; assembly: GCF_002162155.2. Taxonomy (NCBI): domain Eukaryota; kingdom Viridiplantae; phylum Streptophyta; class Magnoliopsida; order Poales; family Poaceae; genus Triticum; species Triticum dicoccoides. Next base: position 485,913,385 of record NC_041392.1, on the reverse strand, counting down.
AAGAAGAAAACATGCCACAAGTGCAAGAAAACTGGCCACTTCATCTCTGAGTGTCCGTAGTGGGACAATGAGAACAAAAAGAAGAAGAAGAGCAAGGAATATGACTCTGACGACAAGAAGAAGAAGAAATACTCAAAGTCTTCTTCCAAGTCTTCCTCAAAGTCTTCATCACACAAGAAGAGCTCATCTGGCAAGGCACGTGCGTTTGTTGGCAAGGAAATGGATTCAGAGGAGGAGTCCGCTTCTGAGGAGGCGGAGGTGGAGTCTGAGGAGGAGTCTGATTCTGGCGTTGCAAGTCTGGCTACAACATACGTTGCCAAGTCCATCTTCAACACTGAAGACAATGACTTCATCACCGACACCGATGCAAATGACAAGGACTACCCTGCTCCTACCTACTGCTTCATGGCACGCGGTGCCAAGGTAAACACACGCACTACTCACTATCAAACATCTAGTGACGATGACTCTGATTGTGGTTCAAGACCCAGCTACAAAACACTTGCTAAAATTGCAACTGAACAATAGAAAGCCATGGAACATATTCAAAAACTGTTAGACAAAAGCGATGATCTGTTGGGCGCTGAAATGACTCGATCTGAGTCCTTAATTGAAGACATAAAAAATCTTCACGTTAAGTATGAGGAACTTGAAAGTTGTCATGAAACGCTCTCAACAACTCATGAAAAGCTTTCCTATGATTATCTTCAAAGGAAGCAAGATCTTGAGAAATTGAGAGCGGCTCATGAAGATCTTCAAAAGGAAAACGAGTCACTTCGCGCCGAACAGATCAGTTCCGCTCAGGAAGGATTTGAACCACCATGTCTTAAATGCATTGAGTGTGATAATGCTACTTCTATTGCTGAATGTTCTACTGCTGCTACTGTTGCAATATCTTCAACTGTTGATGTGGTAACTAACCCCTCTGCTGAGGATACCACTGCTATTGCCGATGAGAATGCTAGGTTGAAGACATTGCTTGAAACAGGGATGTACAAAAGCCTTAAAGGGCATCAGACACTATGTGATGTCCTCAAAAGGCAGATTCTGAACCGAAACCCGAGAAAAGAGGTGTTGGGTTCGTAAGGAAAATGAATGCTGATGACTCTTACTGGAATCCTGAGCAGTACCCCAAAACCACATGGGTTGCTGCAAAGGAACCTTCAGCAGATCCATCCAATCTATCTGGCTTCACTTGTGCTAACCCCATTGTCATTGATGAATCCTTTGATGCAAACTATAAACTGTTTAAGAATCAGAATGGTGAAGTGTTTTCCAGGTACATTGATACTAACTGCAGGAATGGACCGCCTATGAAGAATATCTGGGTGCCCAAAAGGTGTTTGGAAAATCTTCCTGTGAATGTCGTCATGACACCATAGATGAAGAAGACTAACCCCAGACCCCAGGCTTCATACGGCCCAAAGGCTTCATACAGACAGAGGACTCACCTGAGTCGCACTAACGCAAATGTTTTGCAGGGAAACCATACTCAGGCCTATGAATATGAGCACGGTTCATCGAACCGCCATGTTCATAAGACCAAGAACTATTCTGCTTATTCTTATGAGTACTATTGTCCGCCTGCAAGACTTTTTGCTAGGGCTCCAAAGCCAAAGTTCTCAGATGCTGCACTTAGACTTATTGCTTCTAAGCCACCCTTGAAGATGTGGGTGTCTAAGTAAGCTTAACTCTCTTTTATAGGGAAAGGTCTCCAGCAGAAAACCAAAATCATCTGACGCTATTGCTGGGGACCTTAAACATCTTGTAGGGCGCAAGATCAAATGCCCGAATGGCCTTAGTATGTACTTCATTTCTGAATCGCTTGCTACTCTCCCTATTAGTCCTAATCTGGATCTAAGCTTTCATAACCCACTGGTTCGTCAAATGTTTTTGCTTCACAATTCTCTTCGTGAAGCCTATCCCCCTAACTGCACTATAGGATACGACACCAGCGTCTTCAGAATGGATTATTGATAGTGGGTGTACCAACCACATGACTGGCAAAAGAAGCCTTCTTATGGACTCAACCTTACGTCCATCCGACAAGAGTCACATCACATTTGCTGACACTGGTAAAAGTAAGGTATTGGGTCTAGGTAGAGTTGCAATCTCAAAGGATCGACACATGGATAAAGTCATGCTTGTTGAATCCCTTGGCTTCAACTTAATGTCTGTCTCAATGCTTTGCGATTTGAACATGATCGTAATATTTGGAAAATATCGTTGCCTTGTTCTAATGGAATCTGACAAGTCTCTAGTGTTTGAAGGGTATCAGAAAGATGATTTGTACGTGGTAGATTTTTCGGCAGGACCACAGCTTGTCGTATGTCTTCAAGCAAAAGCTTCAGAATGCTGGCTCTGGCATCGGAGGCTTGGGCATGCTGGCATGAGGAACCTCCACACCCTTGCAAAGAAGAAGCATGTCATAGGCATCGAGGGCGTCAAGTTCAAGAAAGATCACTTGTGCGGTGCCTGTGAAGCAGGGAAGATGACGAGGGCCAAACATCCCTCGAAGACAATCATGACAACCACTCGACCCTTCGAACTGCTCCACATGGATCTTTTCGGTCCCACTCATTACTCAACTCTTACTACTACTGCTTGCCTCTATGGCTTTGTTATTGTTGATGATTATTCTAGATATACTTGGGTGCACATAATCCTCTACAAGACTGAAGTGCAGGATGTCTTCAGACGCTTCGCCAATCGAGCAATGAACAACTATGGCGCCAAGATAAAGCACATCAGAAGTGACAATGGCACTGAATTCAAGAACACTGTCCTTGATACATATCTTGATACCTTGGGCATCACACATGAATTCTCAGCCCCGTACACGCCACAGCAGAATGGCGTCGTCGAACGCAAGAACAGAACACTCATTGAGATGGCCAGAATGATGCTAGATGAATACAAGACTCCAAGAAAATTCTGGACTGAAGCCATTGATACTGCATGCCATACAATCAATCGTGTTTATCTTCACAAGCTTCTGAACAAGACATCTTATGAGCTCCTTACTGGCAAGAAGCCAAATGTCAGTTACTTCAGAGTATTTGGTGCCAGGTGCTGGATCAAGGATCCACATCACACTTCAAAATTTGCACCAAAAGCACATGAGGGTTTTATGCTTGGATATGGAAAGGATTCGCACTCCTACAGAGTCTTCAATCTCTTTCATTATAAAGTGGTTGAAACAGTGGATGTGCGGTTTGATGAGACTAACGGTTCACAAAGAGAGCACCTCCCAAATGTGCTAGATGAAGTTCCATCCAGCGAATCAATCAAGCTAATGGGAACTGGAGAAATCATACCTTCTGAGGCTCAACCTGAAGAGGAACTTATCATCTCCGCACCTGACCAACCTGAAGACAATGCTCAGCCTGAAGACAATCCCACTAACAATGACAATGATCAGCAAGAGCAAAACCTTTGTCCTGTACATCCTCATGTTGCAAACGAAGTGCAGATTGAGAGAATAATTGACAGCATCAATGCACCCGGTCCGCTCACTCGATCAAGGGCAACTCAGCTTGCAAATTTCTGTGGGCACTTCGCATTCGTCTCAATAACAGAACCCAAGAAAGTGGAAGAAGCCTTCATGGAACCTGAATGGATTCAACCTATGCAAGAAGAGCTTCAACAGTTTGAGCTGAATAATGTATGGGAACTGGTTAAGCGTCCTGATCCTCGGAAGCACAACATAATAGGCACCAAATGAATATACCGCAACAAGCAAGATGAGCATGGTCAAGTTATTAGAAACAAAGCTCGTCTCGTTGCTCAAGGATATACTCAAGTGGAAGGCATTGACTTCGATGAAACATTTGCTCCTGTGGCTAGACTTGAAGCCATACGCATACTGCTAGCCTATGCCAATCATCACAACATACTTCTATATCAAATGGATGTGAAGAGCGCCTTTCTCAATGGCAAGATTGAAGAAGAAGTGTATGTTGCACAACCGCCTGGCTTTGAAGATCCAAAACATCCTGACATGGTATACAAGCTCAACAAGGCACTGTTGTAACACCCTTGATGCGACTATGTCTCCCACGTGTCGAGGCACGACTTAGAGGCATAATCGCATTGAAGGCATATGTCGCAAGTGAGGTAATCTTCACACAACCCATGTAATATAATAAGGGAAAGAGATTACATAGTTGGCTTACAATCGCCACTTCACACAATTACATGAATAAAACATTACAACAACCAAATACAATCAGGGCCCGACTACGGAGCCAAAATAAAAGAAGAACCCCAAATGCGATAAAGGTCCCCGGTCGACCCCAACTGGGCTCCACTACTGATCAACTAGAACGAAACACCACAAAGGACAAGATCTTCATCGAGCTCCTCCTGAGCTTGGTTGTGTCAACTGCACGGTCTCATCGGCACCTGCAAGCTGGTTTTGGAAGTATCTGTGAGCCACGGGGACTCAGCAATCTCGCACCCTCACGATCAAGACTATTTAAGCTTATGGGTAAGGTAAAGGTATGAGGTGGAGCTGCAGCAAGCGACTAGCATAAATGGTGGCTAACATACACAAAAGAGAGCGAGAAGAGAAAGCAAAGCACGGTCGAGAATCTATGATCAAGAAGTGATCCTAGAACAACCTACGTCAAGCATAACTCCAACAACCGTGTTCACTTCCCGGCCCCCACCGGAAAGAGACCATCACGGTTACACACGCGGTTGATTCATTTTAAATAAGGTCGACTTTAGGTTTTTTACAACCGGACATTAACAAATTCCCATCTGCCCATAACCGCGGGCACGGCTTTCGAAAGTTCAAACCCCTGCAGGGGTGTCCCAACTTAGCCCATCACAAGCTCTCACGGTCAACGAAGGAATAGACCTCCCCCCGAGACATTCCGATCAGGCTCGGTATCCCGGTACAACAAGACATTTCGACAGGGTAAAACTAAACCAGCAACACCGCCCGAATGTGCCGACAAATCCCGATAGGAGCTGCACATATCTCTTTCTCAGGGCACACTCAGATGAGACTAGCTATGAGTAAAACCAACCCTCAAGTTTCCCCGAGGTGGCCCCGCAGGCAGCTCAGTTCGGACCAACACTCAGAGGAGCACTGGCCCGGGGGGGTTAAAATAAAGATGACCCTTGGGCTGGCCGACCCAAGGGAAAGAAAAGGCTAGGTGGCGAATGGTAAAACCAATGTTGGGCATTGCTGGAAGAGCTTTACTTAAGGCGAACTGTCAAGGGGTTCCCATTATAGCCCAACCGCGTAAGGGACGCAAAATCCGGGAACATAACACCGATATGACGGAAACTAGGGCGGCAAGAGTGGAACAAAACACCAGGCATAAGGCCGAGCCTTCCACCCTTTACCAAGTATATAGATGCATTAATTAAGTAAGATATATTGTGATATCCCAACAAGTAAACATGTTCCAACAAGGAACGATCTCCATGTTCCAACAAGGAACAAACTTCAATCTTCTCCTGCAACTAACAACGCTATAGGAGGGGCTGAGCAAAGCGGTAACATAGCCAATCAACGATTTGCTAGGACATGGTGGGTTAGAGGTTTGACATGGCAATTTAGGAGGCTTTCAAGCAAGTGGTAGGCATCATAGCAATGGCATAGCAAAAGAGCGAGCATGTAGTGACCAGACCTCAGACAGTCTGATCTCTGTGCTTCGGTGTCATCCCTGGATCAGTAATGCTGACACCACACAGTACTCGAAGGATTTATAGCAGAGTAGCAATCACACACTTATTACATCGAGTGTCTCAAAAGAGAACTTATTATAATAAATATGGCTTAAGGCCATCTAATAACGATAACAGCGGAAAGCTTGGAAGATAAGTGAGTCCATCAACTCCAACGGCATCACTGAGTATAGAACCACGACCTAAAACTCCTTAATCGTCATCTGAAAAGTCTGCAACATTAACGTTGCAGCCCGAAAACGGGTCAGCACATGGAATATGCTGGCAAGGTAACACATAGAGAGTAATAGAATGCAACAACTATACTATATGCATATTTGGCTGGTGGAAAGCTCTATGGTTACTGTTTTTGCGTAAAGCCAATTTTTCCCTACTTCAAAGGAATAAAATTAATTACTATCATGGTGGTTGTGAAACATTGAGAATGGTTGACAGCATTCTCAATCCCAATTAAGTAACATCATTAAAACCCATCAAAATTAATTTAGAGTAACATGTTGAGATTCACATGAAAATCCAAGTACTAGATACTCAAGATGTCCATAACCGGGGACACGGCTAATCATGATTAGTTTATACACTCTGCAGAGGTTTGCGCACTTTTCCCCACAAGACTCGATCGCCTCCGTTTGGTTTCTCGCACTACATGGTGTTTGAGAAACGGATGACCGAGACACAGTCTTTCAGAGGCGCTAGCACCTTACAACGGGTAGACCGGTACACCTACTTTCCCCTACATCTGCTAGTCTACCACTGTAAGAGTTCGCACAACTTAGTCAACTATGCCAGAGCCCATAATGGCTTGTGGCTGCACAAGGAAGTTTCTAGTATGAATAATCTCATGATCCCTTTGGGCCTGGGTGGCGGTCCAATAAAAACAGGCAAGTCCTGGTAACCCCAGGTGCCTCAATCCACCCAGATGTGTGTTAGGTTGCCACCTTAGATAAACCGTTAATTATCAATCTCACATCTGTCATGGATATCACTCACCCAATCCACGTCTACTAGCATAGCATGGCATAATAAGCAAACGTAGAGGTAACTCCCAAAGGTTTGATAATAAACAGGTAATAGGCACTACCTCATCTACTTCCCATCCCACAGTTTAATTAGATCCTAATCATGCAATGTGTGAGGATTGATCTAATGCAATAAAACTGGGTTGTAGAAAAGGTATGATCAAAGTGTTACTTGCCTTGCTGATGATCCGCATAACCTAGAGATTCAACGTAACAGGCGGCGCACTCCGGGTATTCTATCACAGACAAACAAACAAGCATACAATAAGTACTCATCTAATGCACAGGTAAAACTCAAATAGAAGATCTAACCAGAATGTTCAACTTAAGAACCCTAGTTGGCAAAAACAATCAAATCGAATGAAGCAAAAGAAATCAAACGGCGAAAGAAAACAACTTCGTTCTAGTAATCTGGATCCAGGGCAAATTTTACAGTAACAAAAACTTGTTTAAGTTGATTATTCGGAAAGAGGGTTTCGAGACGAAACTCCAGGCGCTTGAATCGCCTGATTCCGATAAACGAGCGAAGAGTTATACTAAAACGAAAATCGGATCAGAAATCGCGATCAGAAAATAACCGCGGAAAATCCGACGAAAAAGAAAAACGACTAACAGATTTTTTTTACACAGCATGGAAAACGAGGCGACGGCGACCTCGAAAGGCGCGCGCTCCGGCGACGGCGGCGGCTGGCGGCGGCGGCGGGGCTGGGGCTAGGGTTAGGGTTTGCTGGCGGCGGCTGTTGGGCTCTTCGGGCCTCAGGGTGGCAGCTTATAAAGCCCCCCGGCCGGTGGTTTCCTGGCCGGGTACGGCCCATAGTCGGTTTCCGTTTTTTTTATAAATCCGCTCGGAAGAAAAATAAAAAGAAATACTAAGCAGACTCCAAAAAACACGAAATAAATTTTGCCGGGTTCCTAAAATCAAGCCCGATAAAGTGAACATTTATCTGGGCCCAAACTACAACTTTGAAAAACGCTCATTTTTCCTAAATTCAAATAAAAATACCGAAAACTCCGAAATAAAACTTATTTGATTTTTTTATTAAATCCTCAATATTTCTATATTTTGGGAAAGTCATTTTATTCCCTCTCTCATATTTTGTAATAGAAATAATTGATGATAAAATAAATAAAATCAAATAATCCTGTTTACATAATTTGAGAAAACTTAAATATGTAAATAACGAAATCCCCAACTCTCTTCGTGGTCCTTGAGTTGCTTAGGATTTTCTAGGATCAAAACCAAAAGCAAAATAAAATATGATATGCATGATGACGTAATGTATAACATTCCAAATTGAAAATTTGGGATGTTACAAACCTACCTCCCTTAAGATGAATCTCGCCCTCGAGATTCGGGTTGGCTAGAAAATAGGTGAGGGTGGTCTTTGAGCAAATCTTCCTCTCGCTCCCAGGTGGCTTCATCCTCCGTGTGGTGGCTCCACTGAACTTTGCAAAACTTGATAACCTTGCTACGAGTAACTCGACTGGCAAACTCGAGGATCTTGACTGGTTTCTCCTCATAGGTCAAATTATTATCCAACTGAATTGCTTCTAATGGCACTATGTCTCTCAAGGGTATGTCAGTCATCTCCGCGTGACACTTTTTCAACTGAGAAACGTGGAACACATCATGCACTCCTCCCAATACTTCTGGCAAATCCAACTTGTAGGCCACTTCTCCCATATGCTCCAAAACTCGATATGGTCCTACAAATCGTGGCGCTAACTTCCCCTTAACTCCAAAGCACTTAATCCCTCGAAGTGGGGATACTCGGAGATAAACTCTGTCTCCAACTTCGTAAACTGTCTCCTTGCATTTAGAATCTGCGTAGCTCTTCTGCCTGGACTGGGCTACCTTGAGCCTATCGCGAATCAACTTCACCTTCTATTCAGACTCCTTAATCAGATCTGGTCCAAACAACTGGCAGTCTCCAACTTCGTCCCATGACAACGGTGTCCTGCACCTCCTTCCGTACAAAGCTTCGAAAGGTGCCATCTTCAAACTGGTCTGATAGCTATTATTGTAAGAGAACTCTGCATATGGCAAATTATCGTCCCAACTAGATCCATAATCTAGCGCACAAGCTCTCAGCATATCCTCCAAAATCTGATTGACTCTCTTGGTCTGTCCATCTGTCTGCGGATGAAAAGCTGTACTAAATTCTAGCCTAGTACTCAAAGTCTCATGCAACTGCTTCCAGAACTTTGAGGTAAACTGGGTTCCTCTATCTGATACGATGCTCCTCGGAACTCCAAGCAAACATACGATCCTGGTCATGTATATCTTTGCCAACTTAGCACTGGTGTAAGTGGTCTTTACTGGGATGAAATGAGCTACTTTCGTCAATCGATCGACTACAACCCAAATCGAGTCATAGCCTGAACGAGTCCTTGGCAATCCCGTGATAAAATCCATGCCTAGCTTATCCCACTTCCATTCGGGTATCGGCAATGGTTGCAACAATCTTGCTGGCTTCTGATGCTCTGCCTTTACTCTCTGACATACATCACAAACTGCTACATACTCCGCAATATCCTTCTTCATTCCGGTCCACCAGAAAATATCCTTCAAATCCAAATACATCTTGGTATTTCCTGGGTGAATCGAATACGGTGAATCATGGGCCTCTTGCAAAATCAACTTCCTGATCTCCGGGTCATTGGGCACATAAACACGATCTTCAAACCATAGGGTGTCATGCTCATCCTCACGAAATCCTTTAGTTTTCCTTTGCTCAGCTTCTCCTTTATAGCGGCAATCTCTTTGTCAGTTTTCTGAGCTTCTCTGATTCTATCCATCAAAGTTGACTGAATTTCCAACGCTGCTACATAGCCTTTCGGAACTATTTCCAAACATAGCTCACGAAGATTTTCTGCTAACTCCTTGGGTATTTCTCCCGTCATTAACCTATTGACATGACTCTTATGACTTAATGCATCAGCTACTACATTAGCTTTTCCAGGATGGTAATGTAATTTCATATCATAATCCTTGATAAGCTCCAACCATCTCCTTTGTCTAAGGTTCAACTCCTTCTGTGTGAAAATGTACTTCAAACTCTTATGATCCGTGTACACCTCACAATGATTTCAAATGAGGAAATGTCTCCATGTCTTCAATGCATGCACTACGGCTGCTAACTCCAAATCGTGTGTGGCATAATTCAATTCGTGGGGCTTCAGTTGTCGTGAAACGTACGGAACAACTCTTCCTTCCTGCATAAGCACTGCTCCAAGTCCTCGACGTGAAGCGTCGCAATACACCCCATAATCCTTGGTTTGATCTGGCAAAATCAATACTGGTGAGGTAACCAAACGTTTCTTCAACTCTTGGAAACTAGCCTCACACTCCTCAGTCCATTTGAACTTAGTATCCTTCTTCAGCAACTCCGTCATAGGCTTTGCGATCTTTGAGAAATTCTCAATAAATCTCCGGTAGTATCCTGCGAGTCCAAGAAAACTCCGGATCTCTCCAACGGTAGTTGGGGCTTCCCACTTGGTCACGGTTTCAACTTTAGCGGGATCAACTGCTATACCTTCTCTAGATATAACGTGTCCGAGGAATCCTACTTCCTTCAACCAAAATTCACATTTGCTGAACTTGGTGTATAATTGGTGTTCTCTGAGCTTTCCAAGTACCAAATGCAAATGTTCCTTATGCTCCTCTTCATTCTTCGAATATACCAGGATATCATCAATGAACACTACGACGAACTTATTCAAAAACTCCTTAAACACTTTGTTCATCATGTTCATAAAATAGGCAGGCGCGTTAGTCAGTCCAAATGACATAATGGTATACTCATACAGTCCATATCTGGTGGTAAAAGCTGTCTTAGGTATATCCTGTTCTCGAATCTTCAACTGGTGGTATCCTGATCGCAAATCGATCTTGGAAAAACACTTTAGCTCCTTGCAATCGATCAAACAGATCGTTGATCGTTGGTAGTGGGTACTTGTTCTTGATCGTTACTTCATTCAATCCTCGATAATCAACAACCATCCTTAACGATCCATCCTTCTTCTCCACTAGAAGTACTGGTGATCCCCAAGGCGAAGAATTTGGGCGAATATATCCCTTATCCAGTAACTCCTTAATCTGCTTCTTAATTTCCACCAAATCTTTTGCTGGCATCCTATATGGTCTCTTCGATATTGGCCCAGTGCCTGGCAATAGCTCAATCAAAAACTCAATGTCTCTATCCGGTGGCATGCCTGGCAACTCTTCAGGAAATACATCAGGAAAATCCTTTACCACTGGTACTTCCTCCTGCACAACTCCTGATAAGGAATTTACTTGTGTCCTGTTTGGCGCATGTCGGGATACATACTTGATCCTTCTTCCTTCTGGCGTTGTGAGCAAAATTGTCTTACTGGCGCAATCGATGTTTCCTCCATACAACGACAGCCAATCCATACCAAGAATCACATCCAGACCTTGGGATTACAAAATAATTAAATCCATTGGGAAAACATGCCTTCCTATACTTAATGGCACTTGAAAACATCCTTGACTGGCCATGTACTCCGCTCCTGGTGAGCTTACTAGCATAGGTGTTTTAAGAATCCTAGTGGGCAGGCTATACTTTTCCAGAAATCCCCTTGATATGTATGAATGGGATGCACCAGTATCAAAAAGAACGAGTGCAGTAAATGACTTAACCAAAAACCTACCAATTACTGCATCGGGCTGAGCTTCAACCTCCTCCACATTAACGTGGTTCACCTGTCCCCTATTGAAAGGGTTCGGCTTCTTTCCAGAACTTCCATTGCCGTTTTGTCCTTCAGGACAGTCATTTGCATAATGTCCTGGCTTCGAACACTTATAGCAAGTGACGTGGCTCAAGTCCTTCTTGGCTGGGGTTGATGGGGTGCTGCAGTTCTGTCCATTACTTCCTCCATTCCCATTACCATTTTTGGTGCCATTGTGATTGTGCGAGCTACCTACTCCATGGGTATGCTGAAAATGTCCTCCCGGTCTAGGGGTAAAACGGGGCTTCTACTGAGCTCCTGAACTATACTTTCCTTGTCCATACTTCCTCTTGCGGTTCTCAATTTGCTGCTGCTTCCCTTCAATCATAAGAGCACGATCTACCAACTCCTGATAGTTGTTGAAGGTGGCTACCATCAAATGCATACTCAACTCTTCATTCAGTCCTTCCAGGAATTTCTCCTACTTAGTTGCATCTGTAGCAACGTCATCTGGGGCATAACGTGCTAGCTTACTAAACTCCTCCACATACTGGCCAACTGTCCGTCCTCCTTAGCGCAAGTTACGAAACTCACGCTTCTTCATGGCCATTGCTCCTGCTGAAACATGGGCAGTACGGAAAGCCTGCTGAAACGGGTCCCATGTGACAGTGTCGACTGGGAAAGTGGCTGTGAAATTCTCCCACCAGGATGCTGCGGGTCCTTCTAACTGATGTGCGGCAAACTTCACCTTCTCCGCATCTGTGCATCCTGCTGTGGTCAACTCCCTAGCTATCTTGCGGAGCCAATCATCTGCTACTATCGGCTCGGTGCTACTGGAAAACACCGGCAGATTCAGCCTAAGAAAACAGGCTAAGTGGTCAACAGGTGGTGGTGGTGGTGGGTTGTTGTTGTTCCCTTGATTCTGATTCTGAACTAGCAACTGCATCAAGGTGTTCTGCTGCTGGATCAACTGGGTGAGCTCCGGCGGAAAGGCAAATCCGGGGTCACGTCTCGGAGGCATCTGAGGGTTTAGAAAAGATGAGATATAAGAATAGAGGGGGTCTAAAGGGAAAACATTACCCATATGCACATGAGGCAAAAACACACAATTCACTCCAATCAATCAAACAAAGGCATACAATCGATCTAACTATCGCAAAAGTGCTCAGACTACTATATTTACATGGTGGACTACTACTACTGATGAGGTGGTCTACTAGAAATATTCTACGGTTGTAGACTCCATGATATCTACTCCTGCTTCATCAACATAGTCATCATTGCTACTATCTTGTTCCGAGTCGGTGCCGTCGATGATGATATAGTCCTCTGGGCTAATCTCCTTGGGTTCTTCGTCTTCATCTACTGGTGTCGGGCCTCCCATAAATATTCCAATCTTCTTGATCAGATCGTCATTCTTCTCCACCAATACTTCAATTTCTTCTTCATAATCTTCGCGTGTAGCCTTGAGTTCTTCCTCCAATTCCTTGATTCTAGTCTTAGCCTTCTTCAGATTTATCATGTCGGCGCACATCTGATTCTCCTGTCGTCGAATGTGCTGGTTTAACTCCTGAATAAAAGCTGCAATTGATCTATCTTTCCTGGTGCTGATCATCTCCCGGTGTTCATCTCGGCGCCCACAAATCTGGTAGATAGTATCCTTGAGATCCTTGCGGTAGACTTCTCCAATGCGTCCCATGGCGATGTGAGCTGCCATACTCTTTCCTAGACTCCAAGTTGGTGCATCAAAAGAAAACTCTATGGGCTCAGTGACTGGCATGAACGTCCTTCCTGGAACTTGAACTTGTATCATCCAGCGCTCTTCCTCAGATAAAGTGGCGTTGTAGGCTCTCGTGAAGCTTGGTACTCCTATGTTCAGGTATCTAGTGACTTCCTTCAAGTGGCGTCCAAAGGGTGTATCTTCATCCGGTTGGGTGAACTTGTTCCTTGCATCCGCCATCCTAAAGAGTAGAAAAGATGAGAAGTCAGAAGAGAAGAGAGTGAGTAGTGATCTAGGTCTTTAGCTTAGTGGTCATGTCCTACAGTTAGTGTGTACTCTGATACCATCTCTGTAGCGACCAGACCTCAAACAGTCTGATCTCTGTGCTCCGGTGTCATCCCTGGATCAGTAATGCTGACACCACACAGTACTCGGAGGATTTATAGCAGAGTAGCAATCACACACTTATTACATCGAGTGTATCAAAAGAGAACTTATTACAATAAATATGGCTTAAGGCCATCTAATAACGATAACAACGGAAAGTTTGGAAGATAAGTGAGTCCATCAACTCCAACGGCATCACTAAGTATAGAACCACGACCTAAAACTCCTTAATCGTCGTCTGAAAAGTCTGCAACATTAACGTTGAAGATCGAAAATGGGTCAGCACATGGAATATGCTGGCAAGGTAACACATAGAGAGTAATGGAATGCAACAACTATACTATATGCATATTTGGCTGGTGGAAAGCTCTATGGTTACTGTTTTTGCGTAAAGCCAATTTTTCCCTACTTCAAAGGAATAAAATTAATTACTATCATGGTGGTTGTGAAACATTGAGAATGGTTGACAGCATTCTCAATCCCAATTAAGTAACATCATTAAAACCCATCAAAATTAATTTAGAGTAACATGTTGAGATTCACATGAAAATCCAAGTACTAGATACTCAAGATGTCCATAACTGGGGACATGGCTAATCATGATTAGTTTACACACTCTGCAGAGGTTTGCGCACTTTTCCCCATAAGACTCGATCGCCTCCGTTTGGTTTCTCGCACTACATGGTGTTTGAGAAACGGATGACCGAGACACAGTCTTTCAGAGGCGCTAGCACCTTACGACGGGTAGACCGGTACACCTACTTTCCCCTACATCTGCTAGTCTACCACTGTAAGAGTTCGCACAACTTAGTCAACTATGCCAGAGCCCATAATGGCTTGTGGCTACACACGGAAGTTTCTAGTATGAATAATCTCATAATCCCTTTGGGCCTAGGTGGCGGTCCAATAAAAACAGGCAAGCCCTGGTAACCCCAGGTGCCTCAATCCACCCAGATGTGTGTTAGGTTGCCACCTTAGATAAACCCTTAATTATCAATGTCACATCTGTCATGGATATCACTCACCCAATCCACGTCTACTAGCATAGCATGGCATAATAAGCAAACGTAGAGGTAACTCCCAAAGGTTTGATAATAAACAGGTAATAGGCACTACCTCATCTACTTCCCATCCCACAGTCTAATTAGATCCTAATCATGCAATGTGTGAGGATTGATCTAATGCAATAAAACTGGGTTGTAGAAAAGGTATGATCAAAGTGTTACTTGCCTTGCTGATGATCCGCGTAACCTAGAGATTCAACGTAACAGGCGGCGCACTCCGGGTATTCTATCGCAGACAAACAAACAAGCATACAATAAGTACTCATCTAATGCACAGGTAAAACTCAAATAGAAGATCTAACTAGAATGTTCAACTTAAGAACCCTGGGTGGCAAAAAGAATCAAATCGAACGAAGCAAAAGAAATCAAACGGCGAAAGAAGACAACTTCGTTCTAGTAATCTGGATCTAGGGCAAATTTTACAGTAACAAAAACTTGTTTAAGTTGACTATTCGGAAAGAGGGTTTCGAGACGAAACTCCAGGCGCTTGAATCGCCTGATTCCGATAAACGAGCGAAAAGTTCTACTAAATCGAAAATCGGATCAGAAATCGCGATCAGAAAATAACCGCGGAAAATCCAACAAAAAAGAAAAACGACGAACAGATTTTTTTTACACAGCATGGAAAACGAGGCGGCGGTGAACCTTGAAAGGCGCGCGCTCCAGCGACGGCGGCGGCGGGCGGCGGCGGCGGCGGCGGGGCTGGGGCTAGGGTTAGGGTTTGCTGGCGGCGGCTGTTGGGCTCTTCGGGCCCCGGGGTGGCGGCTTATAAAGCCCCCCGGCCGGTGGTTTCCTGGCCGGGTACGGCCCGTAGTCGGTTTCTGTTTTTTTTATATAAATTCGCTCGGAAGAAAAATAAAAAGAAATACTAAACGGACTCCAAAAATCACGAAATAAATTTTGCCGGGTTCCTAAAATCAAGCCCGATAAAGTGAACATTTATGTGGGCCCAAACTACAACTTTGAAAAACGCGCATTTTTCCTAAATTCAAATAAAAATACCGAAAACTCCGAAATAAAACTTATTTGATTTTTTTATTAAATCCTCAATATTTCTATATTTTGGGAAAGTCATTTTATTCACTCTCTCATATTTTTGTAATAGAAATAATTGATGATAAAATAAATAAAATCAAATGATCCTGTTTACATAATTTGAGAAAACTCAAATATGTAAATAACGAAATCCCCAACTCTCTCCGTGGTCCTTGAGTTGCTTAGGATTTTCTAGGATCAAAACCAAAAGCAAAATAAAATATGATATGCATGATGACCTAATGTATAACATTCCAAATTGAAAATTTGGGATGTTACAGAGCAAACTAGCATAGCAAAGATAGTAGTGATTTCGAGGGTATGATAATCTTGCCTGAAATCCCGCAAGGAAGAAGAACGAGTCCATGAAGATGACAAACGGATGTAGACGAACGGTTCCTCACAAACGCGACGTTATCGGAACCAACCCAAAGAAGCAACACCGGAAAAGAGCAAACAACCTAGTAAACAACCATCACATAATCATGGCATGATGCACAAACAAGTATGATGCATGTCTGGTTTAATGATACATGGCATGGCAAAGTGCACAAACAATCCTACAAATTAAGTGGAGCTCCATATGCAACGAGTTGCATATTAACGGAACACCACATGAATTATTTAGTTCTCTCTCGTTTAGGTACTCAACAATATTAAATGATGTTAGCATGGCAAGAGAGTGAAGCAAAGTAAAACTACCTATCTAGTCAAGTTTAAATGAGGCCGGAAGCAACGAACAACAAATCCGGAAACTCCTCATGTGCATATATTAGGTTCGGTACTGTTCTGCCCTAAACATTATTTTAGAGTTGTTAAACATGCAAGATGATGCCAACATGTTAAACTAGGCAAAATTCCACCCCAATTACATATAAAGTTTATTAAATTCGGAGTTACGGTTATTTAGTTATGAATTAAAGCATTTTAACAGGGCATAGGAGCAAATTTACTCAAACAACATCTTAACCATTTTAAACATGGATGAAAGTGACCTATTATTAAACTAGACAAAATTCTGAGCAAGTTTCATATATAAATTATTTACATGCGATGCACGGTTTCTGAGTTAGGATATGCATGAAACTTAGGGGTTTTTCTGAAAAACTGCAGTTCCCTAGAAATTAGCTAAATTCACAGAGACTGGAAAAAAATATCCACGGGCTGAAACTGGCTGGCCCATTAGTGCACAGGGCAGAGGGCTCTCAAGAGGCTCACCATGGGCTTCGGCCCAGATCGGTGAGGTGGGACTGGGCCTCGGTCAATGGCCGAAGAGGAGGCGGCCCAAGCGCGCGGAGGCGCGGTCAACGAGTCGAGCGGGGTCGAGGCGCTCGTCTTGGAAGCAGAGGAAGCCGGAGCGCAGCGGAACTGGTGGACAGCGGCGAGGCAGGGGTACTCCGGCGGGTCGGCGGGGTTGGAGCGGACGGGCGGATCCGGCCTTGGGGATCCCAACCTAGCCGGAGGCAGGGTCGAGCTCGGCCAACGGGAGCGAGACTTGGCGCTGGAACTTGGAGGCCGAAGCAGGAGAAGCGCCCATGGCGCGGAGTGGGACTTGGCGGGGGTTCCGACGACAAGGCGTGAGGCAGGGGAGGCAGACGAGGTGGGACTCGCAGGCTGCGGATCTGGCCGGAGGTGGCCCTCTGCTCGAGGCTGGAGATGGCTGGCTGCTCGGGATCGAGCTCATCTCGATCTGGAGCTCGGGGATGGGGCTCCTGGCTGACGAGGGGAGCCAGGAGGCGGCGCGCGAGGTCGGGCTCCAGGAGGTGTTCGGACACCGCGGGAGGAGAGAAAGGGAGTGGAGCGATGGGTTCCTGGAGCTGCTGATACGGCTTGATGCGGTGGTGGATCAGGCAGGCGTGCCGCTCGAGGAAGGTGGGTGGCGGCGCTGAGTTGGCTCGGGAAGGAATGAGGGGATCCCAAGGCAAGTCGGTGGCGGCGGGCAGGAGGATGGATGGGACAAGGGTCCTTAATTTTAGGGTTTGTCCAGATTTAGACTAGGAGTCTCTTATATAAGAAAAGAGGAGGGGTTTAGGGTAGATCCAGACCCTCTGATCAAAATCGGGCGGTCGAGAAAAATATGTTAGGAAGTCCAATTAACAAAATGGAGACGTTTTGTAGATGTTTGGGGATGATCCGGACACGACGGTGACGACTGCTCGGGTCGGGTTCGGGACAATTTTCGGACGCGCGCGTGAGGAGGGCCGCGGGCTCACGAGAGAGGTTAGGTTGGACCTGTCGATAGGTAGTGGGCTGTGTAGACGGTCTCGAGCTGAGAGAAAAGAAGAGAGGGAGGCCCGGCGACCGTTTCCGGAGACCGAAAACGTCCGACGTTAGACCGGCTATACTACTGCTATAGTTATACGTTGGGGCATCAAACGAACTCCGAACGCGATGAAATTTGACAGGCGGTCTACCTACACTAAAATAAGACCGCACGCCAACTTTCAACCCATTCCGAGAACATTTTCTGGCCACTTATAAAATACTATTTCGGACATGTCGCGGGCGCGTGCAAGTGTGTCTGGGTTTAGAACGGAAAACGGACGAAACTGGGAGAACCCGGGCTAATGCAAGTTTTGAAAACATGATGATGCAATGCACATGATGACATGGCAAGATGCAACACGCAAGCGAATGACAACGCAACAACAGCGAATAACTGGAAGACACCTGGCACATCGGTCTCGGGGCGTCACAACACTCCACCACTACGAGAGGATCTCGTCCCGAGATCTAGGATGGCACCGGAGGAACAACGGAAGAGAAAAGAGGAGAGGTAAAACTAAGTTGCTTCTTTGACAAATGAGTGAAACCAAAGAACCTTGAAAAGGTTAAGCCATATCGAGAAAAGAATACAACGGAGATAAACAAAGTTGAAAACACTCCGTTAGAAAAAGAGGGACAAAGAACATTGCGAAAACCTCGACGTTGAAGGGAAGATATATATATAAACACTCCGGTTAAGGAAGGGGATCAAGGAAGACCAAATTTGGGCAGCACTCCGGTTGAAAAGAGAGGAATTGAATAAAAAACTTGATAAGATGATGTAACTTGAAAAGAGGGCACGACACTCCGGTTAAATGGACAATCATGAAAAGAACATGATCTTTGACAAACGAGATGATGGGTTGAAAAGAACAACATCACAATGCCTCCAGAACGAAAGAATAGAATATAGATAATTGAAATAGGAGAGTTGAGAAGAAAATGCCAACTTCTGCCACAAAAGAGCTTGAAAAGGCATCTTTAGGAGAAGGGTTGAACGGAGTTGTTGGAGAACCAACGATGAAAAGAATAAGATTGATATGGCCTTATGGATTACATCTCAAATTATGAGGTGACAACCTGCCACTCACGGGAAAAAGAATTGGATTGATAAGAACAAGGAGACGTGGAAGTATTTCACCGGAGGATAAAGAAGAACTTGGGTCATTTATGAGCACCATATAACAACAATCCTTAGGAAAGGCTTTAGGTGAAATATAACCCAAGATAATTCCAATGAAGAGATTGATGGATTTAAAATACCTCATTCTTAACAACATGTGAATCATGAAATATGAACTCAAATTATCAAGAATGACATAATACCACCTCCAATGATATGGTTGAAAGAATTGCACTTTAAAATGCAAGATGAATAATACTTGAGTTCCTTAGAAAAGAATGTTGATGAACACTTCGAGAAGGAGTTAAATCCTTGAAGAATCCATCATGTAGAACCTTCATGAAGAACTCCGGTAAACAAAAGGATGATCACACGGGAGGAAAAAGAAGTTGAAAACACAAGGTGAATCCTTGTAAAGATTTAAATGAATCTCCGTGGAGATGTAATTGAAATAACTTGGAGCTCCGGAAAAGAAAGATGAACAAAAGAAATCAAGAATTTTGATGAACCTCTGGAATAAGGAATTAAATCACTTGGATGAAACAAGAATAAGAATTACATTATGCGTATCCTTCACCAATTTAAATTGATGACAATCAACGGATTTGGCATACCACTTATTCTCGTAGAAAGATTAAGATTGATATAGCGCAAACTAAATGGACCACCGGTAGGATTGAAACAACGAATGAATTGATATGATGAAGAAGGAAGAGAACTCTTGAGCAAACCATTGTAACAATTGAAAAGAACGATTAAAACATGAAGAAACACCGGGAAGGATTAGCAATTAAACGAAGATGCTTGAGAGAATTTAGAAACAAGAGGACGAAGAGATCATGAGCTGATTAGAGGATATTTGAACGATGCACCGGTAAGATTGGAGAATGATAGCTGAAAGCTGAGTATGAATAAGTCTTCTTAAATGATGGGCTTCGGGGAAAAGAAATGGAAAACAACTCATGAAATGCTCCGGATGGGTGAAAAGAATTCTCACAATCGAAAAATAATTATGAGAGGATGGTCTTGAACTAGAACCACGAATCTCGAAGAGAATGGAGCAAGATTGAGAGAAAAAAAATTCTTCTTCTGCCTTCAAAATCTGCGAATTACGACGGGAAACACCACCAAGAATTGTTGAAGCACTCCGTAATGACGAAGATTGGAAAAGTTGAACCAGCGATGAAAAGGTTTTGACAGATCTTGGAGAAAAACATATGATAGATGACGAATCATTCTTACGTCAAACTTTCAAAAGAATTTGAGGATAGCTCCGGGAAAATAAGAAGAGTCAGGTAAGATCCTGGAAAAAGACCTGTGGGTTAGGGCCCACTCAAAATAAAACACCGTTGAATGATTTGAAAGAGAGGTTGCACCGGTTGAATTAAAAGGCTTGAATGAGATAAACATCCTCAAAATAGGATTAACGGATCTTGAATGACAAGACGATCCTTCTGAGATATCTTCGGCACTCCGGAACAATTGAATAGCGAGAGGTGAATGATTAAGAATTGCACCGGCATGAGAAAACATTGAAACGAGGAAAGGATATGATCAACAAAGCTTGACTTGAAACCACCGGAGATGAAAAATGAGTGAGGAATGACGAACTAGAAGAGCATCTTCATGTGAACCACCGGGTAGAACATTCAAAGAAAAGAATCAAGAGACTTCACAAGAATAAAAGGATGCTTGATTAAGAAATCCGAGTCCTTGAGAAAAAAGGGTGGGTGGGCGGGAAAACAAAGGCAACTTGGAGACGGATGAAACAAACACCGTTGAGAAGAAGTGATAATTGATCTTGCGGAAGTTGAAATGATTGGATCCACTTGAAGAGAAGCACACCAGTTGAAAAGGATTGACATGACAGTCTCGATTATCATGAAGGTTTAGCATTCACATCGGAGTATGAGAACACCGCTTAGGAAAAATATGGAATCAACATTTGACTTTGAAGCAACTCGAATACCACAACTGAAAACAAAACAAAGGATTGGCTTGCAGAATAAGCCGGAACAAACATATGATAGAGATTTCGTCCGAAGTTTTCGTGGTGGGGCCTACACGGGCTCGATCGTACAACACCATCATGTACAAGGCAGTGCACATGACATACGAAGCGTCCCCGAGTCGGCATAGCCAAGGATTCTTTAAGACACAACGAGACCACTGTAAAACCGACCGTGAATAGGCGGACCACTAGACGTCGAACCCCCATTTCATATCATACATCTGTCGGAAAGATATTCTAAGAGCTACTTGAATTCCCACCTATGAAACTCCCGAACCTTTCCGGTTATGCAATCAGGTGTTGGGGATACAGGGGAAGCATAATATCTCACCAAACTAGCAATTCCTACACCCAGCTGTATCCATCCTTCAACACATAACCAAGAAACCTTCGGAAATCATCTACCTCAACCTTCGAAAAGCATCCGTTATACGAGTTATGGCAATACTCCTGAACTCCCGCCCCAGTACTGGGTGGCGTCGAGGTTATCTCACCAACGAACTGCATAAAAGAGATTTTCGATGTCGGCGTACTAAACTCAGATATTCCAGAACTGCAGCAATAAAATTATGATGACAACACCTCAGAGCTCAACTCCCCGGGACACTTCCACTAAACCCCTGACAGGAGGCACCAAGTCAATGTTCTCATCATAAAACCATCGGAACGATTCCAAGATACCCGCGTGATCCTAATTTTTTTTTGTGAAATTTGAGAAGAGAAGAGTCAAAACTCTACGTCAGGATGCCTTACCAGAGCGATGAGGAGGCTGGGAAGTAAAAAGAATTCCTAATCTCTCCGATATATAATTCCTAAATGACTCAAAACATTTTTCTAGACACAACTCGGCCGCTAAAAACGATCAAGTAATGGGGCTCCTAAGGTCGGGGAAGGCTCTGATACCAACTTGTAACACCCTCGATGCGACTATATCTCCCACGTGTCGAGGCACGACTTAGAGGCATAATCGCATTGAAGGCATATGTCGCAAGTGAGGTAATCTTCACACAACCCATGTAATATAATAAGGGAAAGAGATTACATAGTTGGCTTACAATCGCCACTTCACACAATTACATGAATAAAACATTACAACAACCAAATACAATCAGGGCCCGACTACGGAGCCAAAATAAAAGAAGAACCCCAAATGCGACAAAGGTCCCCGATCGACCCCAACTGGGCTCCACTACTGATCAACTAGAACGAAACACCACAAAGGACAAGATCTTCATCGAGCTCCTCCTGAGCTTGGTTGCGTCAACTGCACGGTCTCATCGGCACCTGCAAGCTGGTTTTGGAAGTATCTGTGAGCCACGGGGACTCAGCAATCTCGCACCCTCGCGATCAAGACTATTTAAGCTTATGGGTAAGGTAAAGGTATGAGGTGGAGCTGCAGCAAGCGACTAGCATAAATGGTGGCTAACATACACAAAAGAGAGCGAGAAGAGAAAGCAAAGCACGGTCAAGAATCTATGATCAAGAAGTGATCCTAGAACAACCTACGTCAAGCATAACTCCAACAACCGTGTTCACTTCCCGGCCCCCACCGGAAAGAGACCATCACGGTTACACACACGGTTGATTCATTTTAAATAAGGTCGACTTTAGGTTTTCTACAACCGAACATTAACAAATTCCCATCTGCCCATAACCGCGGGCATGGCTTTCGAAAGTTCAAATCCCTACAGGGGTGTCCCAACTTAGCCCATCACAAGCTCTCACGGTCAACGAAGGAATAGACCTCCCCCCGAGACATTCCGATCAGGCTCGGTATCCCGGTACAACAAGACATTTCGACAGGGTAAAACTAAACCAGCAACACCGCCCGAATGTGCCGACAAATCCCGATAGGAGCTGCACATATCTCTTTCTCAGGGCACACTCAGATGAGACTAGCTACGAGTAAAACCAACCCTCAAGTTTCCCCGAGGTGGCCCCGCAGGCAGCTCAGTTCGGACCAACACTTAGAGGAGCACTGGCCCGGGGGGGTTAAAATAAAGATGACCCTCGGGCTGGCCGACCCAAGGGAAAGGAAAGGCTAGGTGGCGAATGGTAAAACCAATGTTGGGCATTGCTGGAAGAGCTTTACTTAAGGCGAACTGTCAAGGGGTTCCCATTATAGCCCAACCGCGTAAGGGACGCAAAATCCGGGAACATAACACCGATATGACGGAAACTAGGGCGGCAAGAGTGGAACAAAACACCAGGCATAAGGCCGAGCCTTCCACCCTTTACCAAGTATATAGATGCATTAATTAAGTAAGATATATTGTGATATACCAACAAGTAAACATGTTCCAACAAGGAACGATCTCCATGTTCCAACAAGGAACAAACTTCAATCTTCTCCTGCAACTAACAACGCTATAGGAGGGGCTGAGCAAAGCGGTAACATAGCCTATCAACGGTTTGCTAGGACATGGTGGGTTAGAGGTTTGACATGGCAATTTAGGAGGCTTTCAAGCAAGTGGTAGGCATCGTAGCAATGGCATAGCAAAAGAGCGAGCAAACTAGCATAGCAAAGATAGTAGTGATTTTGAGGGTATGATCATCTTGCCTGAAATCCCGCAAGGAAGAAGAACGAGTCCATGAAGATGACAAACGGACGTAGATGAACGGTTCCTCACAAACGCGACGTTATCGGAACCAACCCGAAGAAGCAACACCGGAAAAGAGCAAACAACCTAGTAAACAACTATCACATAATCATGGCATGATGCGCAAACAAGTATGATGCATGTCCGGTTTAATGATACATGGCATGGCAAAGTGCACAAACAATCCTACAAATTAAGTGGAGCTCCATATGCAACGAGTTGCATATTGACGGAACACCACATGAATTATTTAGTTCTCTCTCGTTTAGGTACTCAACAATATTAAATGATGTTAGCATGGCAAGAGAGTGAAGCAAAGTAAAACTACCTATCTAGTCAAGTTTAAATGAGGCCGGAAGCAACAAACAACAAATCCGGAAACTCCTCATGTGCATATATTAGGTTCAGTACTGTTCTGCCCTAAACATTATTTTAGAGTTGTTAAACATGCAAGATTATGCCAACATGTTAAACTAGGCAAAATTCCACCCCAATTACATATAAAGTTTATTAAATTCGGAGTTATGGTTATTTAGTTATGAATTAAAGCATTTTAACATGGCATAGGAGCAAATTTACTCAAACAACATCTTAACCATTTTAAACATGGATGAAAGTGACCTATTATTAAACTAGACAAAATTCTGAGCAAGTTTCATATATAAATTATTTACATGCGATGCACGGTTTCTGAGTTAGGATATGCATGAAACTTAGGGGGTTTTTCTGAAAAACTGCAGTTCCCTGGAAATTAGCTAAATTCACAGAGACTGGAAAAAACATCCACGGGCTGAAACTGGCTGGCCCATTAGTGCACAGGGCAGAGGGCTCTCAGGAGGCTCACCATGGGCTTCGGCCCAGATCGGTGAGGTGGGACTGGGCCTCGGTCAATGGCCGAAGAGGAGGCGGCCCAGGCGCGCGGAGGCGCGGTCAACGGGTCGAGCGGGGTCGAGGCGCTCGTCTTGGAAGCAGAGGAAGCCGGGGCACGGCGGCACTGGTGGACAGCGGCGAGGCAGGGGTACTCCGGCGGGTCGGCGGGGTTGGAGCGGACGGGCGGATCCGGCCTTGGGGATCCCAACCTAGCCGGAGGCAGGGTCGAGCTCGGCCAACAGGAGCGAGACTTGGCGCTGGAACTTGGAGGCCGAAGCAGGAGAAGCGCCCATGGCGCGGAGTGGGACTTGGCGGGGGTTCCGGCGACAAGGCGTGAGGCAGGGGAGGCAGACTAGGTGGGACTCGCAGGCTGCGGATCTGGCCGGAGGTGGCCCTCTGCTCGAGGCTGGAGATGGTTGGCTGCTCGGGATCGAGCTCATCTTGATCTGGAGCTCGGGGATGGGGCTCCTGGCTGACGAGGGGAGCCAGGAGGCGGCGCGCGAGGTTGGGCTCCAGGAGGTGTTCGGACACCGCAGGAGGAGAGAAAGGGAGTGGAGCGATGGGTTCCTGGAGCTGCTGATGCGGCTTGATGCGGTGGTGGATCGGGCAGGCGTGCCGCTCGAGGAAGGTGGGTGGCGGTGCTGAGTTGGCTCGGGAAGGAATGAGGGGATCCCAAGGCAAGTCGGTGGTGGCGGGCAGGAGGATGGATGGGACAAGGGTCCTTAATTTTAGGGTTTGTCCAGATTTAGACTAGGAGTCTCTTATATAAGAAAAGAGGAGGGGTTTAGGGTAGATTCAGACCCTCTGATCGAAATTGGGCGGTCGAGAAAAATATGTTAGGAAGTCCAATTAACAAAATGGAGATGTTTTGTAGATGTTTGGGGATGATCCGGACACGACGGTGACGACTGCTCGGGTCGGGTCTGGGACAATTTTCGGACGCGCGCGTGAGGAGGGCCGCGGGCTGACGAGAGAGGTTAGGTTGGACCTGTCGGTAGGTAGTGGGCTGTGTAGACGGTCTCGAGCTGAGAGAAAAGAAGAGAGGGAGGCCCGGCGACTGTTTCCGGAGACCGAAAACGTCCGACGTTAGACCGGCTATACTACCGCTATAGTTATACGTTGGGGCATCAAACAAATTCCGAACGTGATGAAATTTGACAGGCGGTCTACCTACACTAAAATAAGACCACACGCCAACTTTCAACCCATTCTGAGAACATTTTCTGGCCACTTATAAAATACTATTTCGGACATGCCGCGGGCGCGTGCAAGTGTGTCTGGGTTTAGAACGGAAAACGGACGGAACTGGGAGAACCCGGGCTAATGCATGTTTTGAAAACATGATGATGCAATGCACATGATGACATGGCAAGATGCAACACGCAAGCGAATGACAACGCAACAACAGCGAATAACTGGAAGACACCTGGCACATCGGTCTCGGGGCGTCACAACTGTATGGCCTCAAACAAGCCCCTCGGGCCTGGTATGACACTCTCAAATACT
Source organism: Triticum dicoccoides (assembly GCF_002162155.2). Classification (NCBI taxonomy): domain Eukaryota; kingdom Viridiplantae; phylum Streptophyta; class Magnoliopsida; order Poales; family Poaceae; genus Triticum; species Triticum dicoccoides. The sequence goes on along the minus strand of NC_041392.1, from coordinate 485,887,390 downwards.
TCCTGAAGAGCAAAGGCTTCATACCTGGTTCCCTCGACCCCACTCTCTTCACGAAGACATATGATGGTGAACTGTTTGTGTGCCAAATATATGTGGATGACATTATCTTTGGCTGCACCAATCAGAAGTACAGTGAAGAGTTTGGATATATAATGCAAGAGCAATATCAGATGTCCATGATGGGAGAGCTGAAGTTCTTCCTCGGTCTTCAAATACGACAGCAACGCAACGGCATCTTCATATCTCAAGAGAAGTATCTCAAAGATTGCCTGAAGAAGTTTGGTATGCAAGACTGCAAAGGCTTCACGACTCCAATGCCAGCCAAGCATCATCTGGGTCCTGACGACAATGGTAAAGAGTTTGATCAAAAGGTATACTGATCCACGATTGGTTCTTTGCTTTATCTATGTGCATCTAGGCCAGATATTATACTTAGTGTTTGCATGTATGCTCGATTTCAAGCGGCACCAAAGGAGTCGCATCACCTAGCTGTGAAGCGAATCCTTCGATATTTGGCTCACACCCCAACTCTAGGATTATGGTATCCAAAGGGCTCAGAGTTTGATCTGGTTGGATTCTCGGATGCTGATTATGCTGGTGACAAAGTGGATCGCAAGTCTACATCAGGAACATGTCACTTTTTGGGACGATCACTTGTATGTTGGTCTTCAAAGAAGCAGAACTGTGTATCTCTCTCCACTGCTGAATTTGAATACATTGCTGCTGGATCTTGCTGCGCTCAGCTTCTCTGGATGAAGCAAACACTCAAGGACTATGGCATTCATCTGAAGAAAGTGCCACTCTATTGCGACAATGAAAGCGCCATCAAGATTGCCAACAACCCAGTTCAGCACTCGAAGACAAAGCACATTGAAATTCGTCATCACTTTCTCAGAGATCATGTTGTGAAGGAAGATATTGATATCATACACGTCAACACTGAAGAGCAATTGACAGATATCTTCACCAAGCCCTTGGATGAGAAGAGATTTTGCAAGTTACGGTGTGAGCTAAATATCCTGGAATCCTCAAATGTCCTGTGATCAGGCACACATCCTAACACTTATGCATATTGATGACTTAGATGTGCAACACACGAAGTAAAGTATATCTTCAATCAATGAAGACATACATTCTAAGTGTGAATACATTAATGTGGAATTTGACTTCGGAGCGCCACGATAATTGTGCGCTGTGTCTGGGTCTAATATTTCCTATACGGTGGGTAACGCCACCACCAAGTGTTCTGTTTGAAGTGTTTCACTCATGGCATTACATTTGCTATGTCTTCGCATTTGGTATTGGCTTCAATCTCAACATATCTTCATGATTATCTTCACTATGTTGATTATATATATATATATATATATATATATATATATATATATATATATATATATATATATATATATATATATATATATATACTAGTGTTCTGTCCTCTACAGCATTCACTTATAGCTATGTCTTCTTGTTGAATCTTTTGAACTAAGTGAATGTGATCGGACCCTAACCTCTCTATGCTTTCTATCTCAAACTTTATCTCTCCAAATCATATGCATTCTATTGAAACTGTCGAATGTCTTCTCTGCGTCCTTGTCAGCAGAAGATACAGAGACAACCATTAAGCCCGTTTTCAATGCTCATTCCTCCACCTGAAACCCGGAGAAGTGGGAATGACCACTCGACAATCCAGGCGTGCATGGGACGTGGAACAACCCCCGATATGCTGCATGACAGCCACGTACCCCTCAGATGTGAATCGCCAGGGGCACCTGTGTAATAACGCAGTGCCGCCCCTGTACCTATAAATACACGCCTCACCACAGTTATTATCTCTTCTTCCACTCTCACACGATCCCTAGCGCCACCGCTAGCCCTCGACGACGCCGGCGACGAAGCACTTCGCTGTCGCAACCTCTCTGACGCCGTCTTCACGCCGACCGTGGACATCGTCTACTCCGCTGTCGCCGTAGGTGTCCTCCGTCGCCAAGTTAGGGCACGGACGATCGAACTGCTCGGCCTCCTCTTCCACTCCGTCTAGCAGTTCTTCGTGTGGTAAATAAAACCTCCTTTTTACAGCCTCTTTGATCCCATAGCTTTATCACTTTCTACCACAAGCAGTTTCTATTCACACAAGTTGGATCTCTTTCATACTGCATCTCATAACATGCCTAGTATATTCACTTATGCTTCACAAAGTAGTTAGATTCCTCACTTGTACTGATCCGTGGATTCATACAAATCTGGAACCAACTCCTTATCTATGAGTGAATGTCTTCGCATGATGAGGTCAATGTCTTCTAAACTGATTTATCTTCAAAATCTTCTGAGAATGCATATGACCTCTTCCCCTTCCCTCGCACCTTAATGCTGTCACAGGTACATGTCCGTGGGAGAATCCCTTGGTTCTCATAGTCTGCATTCATTTGCAGAATTCTTACAGCATCACATAAATTCTCCCGAAGCCAGTTCTTGTTTGTCCAGCAAGCGAAAACCTTTGAAGCCTCTGAACGTATTGAAGCCTTTCAGATTAAGGTTCATGGCTTCAGAAAAATCAGCAAGGAAGGGTGGCAGAAAGCGTCGAGGAGAAACATCAAGAGATCTGCCCGATGACCTCTCAGAGCTGTACAAGACAGATCCTGAAGAGGATTACAATCAGCGCAAGACGCGAATCCAATGGATTCGACGCTATTGGGCAGAACAGTGGTTCAAGTACAGATTTGTGACCAAGGAATATGCTGAAAAGAATGCCATCAAGCGACCATGGGGAGACATCCTCTACAAAAATCTTCAACCCAGGACCAGAGATGAAGCCATTGAACAAGGCTTCTATCCTTGCATGGTCTGTGGACCACAGCCTGCGGATGCTGACCCATCGTCCCTGCTATGGTGTCGTCACGACAATCTGTTTAAGCGCAACTTCCAGTTTGCCCAGAACTCAGCGAAGCAGAACAAGAAGACTTTGGGTTTAGATTTCAACCCTGGTCCCTCTGCTCCCCGTGCTGATGGAACTCGCGAAGCTGAACCCAATCTTCTTGGGCCCTTCTACAATCTTGAAGGCCTCATCACTCACATCGTGGTTCAAGGGACAGCCGTGAATGAGCCTGCAGATGACGCTGAATCAGATGAAGCGCCTGCAGCGCCGAATCCAAAGAAGCTGAAGCAGCCAAAAGCTTCAAAGCCGGCCTCTGCACCAAAAATCTCACGGGCGAAGCAACTGGCAACTGCACCTCCTGAAGACAGTGTGCAGTCTGAAGATTTGTCACGCATCTCCAAGCCCCAGAAGGTCAAGATGCCTCTGCCACACACCGGCCAAGAACTGTCAGCTGCTGCTATTCTGCGTAATGATGCCATTGATCTGTCCAGTGATGAAGATCTTGTAGATGACGCTCTTGAGCAACTCATCAAGAGCAAAGAAGAAGCAGAAATCTTCAATGATCTGCCTCTCTTTGATGTAACAATCATCCACAACTTCATTGATGAGTGGTTTGACATGCCAAACATCAGCTTCGAAGATCTGCAACTTCCCATTGGCCTCGGTGTTGCCTTCCATGGCGCCATTGCTTCAGAGTTAGCTATCGCCCAGCGCATTGTTGAACTGAAGCAGAAGATTGACTTTGGGAAATCTCAGTTCAAGAAGCATATGGCCAAGCTCAGCGTGCAAGAAGTGAAGAACTTCAAGATTATGCTGCACGAGCTCAAGGAAGCCTTTCTCAAGAAACGTGCAGAAGCTCAGGGTTCTCGTGAGCGCATGAAGGTTCTGGCTGACAGGTGTGTGCAAGCCTACAATGAGGCTGAGAAGCGCAAGGCCCTTGGGCGTCCTGGCATCGACCCTAGGATGGCTGCAAAGAAGAAGAAGAAGCTCGCTACGGCTGAACCTGACGCACCAAGGCAGGAAGCAGATCCCATTGTCTTCCCAACTAGCATGACTGGCTCGAAGCCAAAAGCCCGGTCAACCGCTTCAGAGCTGAAGAAGACAAGGACTGCTGAGGCTGAAGACAGGAAGAGGAAACATCCTGCAGCCTCTCCTACTGCCCCTCCAAGAAGAAGAGGAAGACCAAGAAGGAACGGGCTGCTCACAAAGAGCCCTTGATTGTTGAACCCATTTCCATGGTTCACCCTGACGCTGAACCACAAGAACGTCAACTGACTGTCCATGAGCCTGCTTTCACAGAGGCTCATGAAGCTGAAGACTTTCCAGTAGCTGATCCCATCGCTGCTGAAGACATTGGTCACCATGACCATGTTGAAGATGACGCAGTCCTTCCTCAGCTCGAGCACCAATAGGTATCATCGCCTGTGCTAACGCACAATGAACTCATCAGCATTGGTCGTCCTCTGACGCCAATTGCTCAGGATGCTTCATGGGCTGATCGCCCACAAGAGGAAGAAGACTTTGAGGCACAGCCAACACCAACTCCACAGGCGTTGCCCGCGTTGCGCAGGCTTCGCAAAGGTCCAAGGCCTCCAGTCTCTCCGTCTGAAGCTAAAACCGCTGAAGACATTCCGGCTGCATCAGCCGATGAAGAAGAAGCCCCACAAGCTGCTACTCCCCAGTCCCACCAAGAAGCGGTTCTCGCGGAGAACGTGACTGTGACCGACCCTCCAGCTTATCAAGTGGAGGTTGAAAATCTTGAGGCTGCCACCACCAACACCACTGAAGCCACTGACGCTGTCATGGCTGAAGCTAATATGGAGCCCTCACCAACAAAAGCACCTGAAGTCAGCGAAGCCACTGATCCCACTGCTTTTGTTCCTGCGTCTGCTGCCGGTCCCCAGTTCGACTATCATGTTGAGCACAGGCCTCAGGTACAGAAGCCAATCCCAAGATTGCCCAGGTTCCCAGGTCCTGCATCAGCACCTGGATCCTTCAACATCAATGGCTTCAGAGCAGACAACACATTCTTCAATAGCTCCAGGAACCCCTACTCAAGGGAAAGAATATCATCTGATCGGTTCTGGAGCTATCCGCAGTGAAGCTATTACTCCTGCATTCTTTACAATCAAGGTCGCATCTTCCCACATAAGCGTCTTGACATTGAAGCAATAGCTGGTCTGCCCTGTCTGGAAGAAGCTCTGGATTGCTTCAAAGAGGTTGGATTTCTGCCGTTTGTCACTGACCAAGAGCATTGGAATGAAGAGTTGCTGCTCCAATTCTATGCCACACTTCACATCCGCGGGTATAACAGAGATCCGAAGACTTGGGTCCTGGAGTGGATGATAGGAAACGTTCATCACGAAGCCAAAGCCTTTGACATCATTGAGCTCACTGGTCTACCCACTCCCGGCGATCTCTACGAATCTGGTTGTCAACTTCACAGTGAAGCTGTGGAGAGCATCTTTCAGAAGCCTGAACCTAACATGAGTCAGATGCTCAGTATGATGAAGCCATTACCCCAAGATGCTGCATATCCCAAAGAGTTCTTTGTTGAAGACCTAGAGTATCTGCCAAGGACTATTTATCACATCATAAGGCGAACTCTCTGGCCCATCAAAGGGCACTCTCCACATGCCAAGCTAGAAGGTGCAATGAAGACTTTGGTCTTCTATATTCTTCATGGAAAATGCTTCAATGCATAGGACTTCTTCATTCGCCAACTTGCTGCATCAGGCTCTGATCTGTTTGGCTTGAAGTTCTACGCCCCATGGGTAATGCGGCTGATCAAACTTCACTCCGCTATCTCATATCAGTCATCTTCTCGCAATCATCGGATTTTTCTGCCTGATGTGGATATGTCTATTGAAGCCATCTATCCTGAGCTTGCCAAGGAACCTCTAAGTCTTCAGAATGCAGAGCATCAAAGTTTTTCTCAGAACATTGAAGGCGTTGAAGCAGTAACTCGTGTGTATCCTCTGGCTGGCACTGCACGTGCACTGCATCCTGCTCTCACTGAAGCCACTGATAGCACCATTGCCCAACGACCCAAGAAGCGCACTCGTGTTCTCAATGACCGAGAGCTTCTGGTGGCTCTTCATCAGAAACATGATAGGCATCATGACTGGCTGAAGCATCAAATGCAAAGCCTCTTGGTGGATGTTAAGCGCATTCGCAATCTTGCCACCAAGAATGCCTTTGTTGCTCATGAAACCTCTCGACGCACATGGAAAGGGCTGATGTGTTCTGAAGATGATCTTCAAGAGGATGGCTTCTCTGAGCGCTTCAAGTTTGACTCCACACCTCCTTGAAGGGCAGTGCTGCGACGAACTCCATCTCTTGAAGACTCTGAGTTCTCTTCCTCTGCTACAACTATAAATGCCAGAGTAATCGAGGATGACGACGATGCTACTTCACCGCCACCTCCTTCAGCACGCTTCGACACTGCTCCAAGCTCTTCTGCACCGCCAAACACCACCGACGACCCTGCTGCTTCACCTACTCTTCATGGGAACGAGTAGATGCTCTATGTCTTTGAACCTTTTTGGTCCTTACTGACAAAAGGGGGAGAAGCATACGAGTTTGATAGTCTTCAAGCGGGTCCATATGGGCGGGTGCTTTATATTTTGCTTCGTGTTTACAACTCTCATTTTGATACATTTGGTTCTTTGAGTTGTAACACTTAAACTCGATGGTCGTCTGCTACCTATTTGCCATTTTGTGATGCGATGATAAATTCCGCATGTGCGACGATAAACTCCGCACTTAGATCATTTTGCAGACGTCCATTTTCCATTATGCATGTCATTATCTTCACATACCTTCACATGCATAGTGGATTGTCATCATAAGTTGAAGAGGATCTCCACAAGCACAACCTGCCATGTGCATTTGCATTCCAAAAGCAAACTACTTATATGCACATCTTCAGGGGGAGCCCTTGCAACTTATGAAGACAATTCCTTATCCTTTGCAATTTCACATATTATATTCCCCGTTGAAAACTTCAACTAGTTTGTCATCAATCACCAAAAAGGGGGAGATTGTAAGTGCATCTAGTGGCACCCCTAGTTGGTTTTGGAGTATTGACGACAAACCTAGTTGAGGGACTAATGTGTTTGTGAGAATTGCAGGATAACACGGGTAGAAGTCCCTCATTGATTCGGTTTTCCTACCAGAGATGACCCCTAAAAATGTATGAAGACATTGATGTCAAAGGTGGTATATGAAGATATTCACATTGAAGACTATGACAAGAGAAGACATCGCATGAAGCCTATGGAGCTCGAAGACTTAGATCTTTCGTAGTTCTTTTTCTCCTTTGTTGAGTCATAGGGACCACCGTACTGTTAAGTGGGGTCCAAGAGAACCATTCAGAATGACTGAAGTGATGCTTAAACAAAACCTATGTCTTCAAGTGAAGACTATGAGAGCGAATCTTGTCCAGAGTCGGACAAGTCAGCTTTGCTTGTAGCCCAAGTAAAGTTGCCGTGTGAGTTTGAAATCTGACCGTTGGAACACGTGTCAGTTCCTTAGTGACCCAGGGTCATTTCGGACAAATCAGGTCGGGTTGCCTAGTGGCTATAAATAGCCCACCGCCTACAACCAAAAATGGTTGGCTACTCAGAGTTACTATACCGCTTTTGTCGTTTGAGAGCAACCCACCTCGAAGCTTTTGAGAGAGAATTCCTTGCGAGGATAAAGCCCTAACCACCCAGAGCCAAAGAGAATTAGGCATCACTTAAGTCTTCTTGTCTGTGTGATCTGAAGACTTATTACACTTGAGGACTGTGAATCCTCTAGCCAGTTAGGCGTCGCGTTCTGAGCATCCAAGAGACATTGTGGATCGCCGGTGAACGAAGTCTGTGAAGGTTCGGGAGTCTACCTTGAAGACTTACCAGAGTGATTGGGCGAGGTCTGTGTGACCTTACCTCAAGGGGAATACGGTGAGGACTGGGTGTCCTGAGCTGCGTGTTCAGGACTGGGTGTCCGGGACTGTGTGTCCTCAGGTTTAACTACCTAGCCGCCTGTAGCGACCAGACCTCAAACAGTCTGATCTCTGTGCTCCGGTGTCATCCCTGGATCAGTAATGCTAACACCACACAGTACTCGGAGGATTTATAGTAGAGTAGCAATCACACACTTATTACATCGAGTGTCTCAAAAGAGAACTTATTACAATAAATATGGCTTAAGGCCATCTAATAATGATAACAGCGGAAGGCTTGGAAGATAAGTGAGTCCATCAACTCCAACGGCATCACTGAGTATAGAACCACGACCTAAAACTCCTTAATCATCGTCTGAAAAGTCTGCAACATTAACGTTGCAGCCCGAAACGGGTCAGCACATGGAATATGCTGGCAAGGTAACACATAGAGAGTAATGGAATGCAACAACTATACTATATGCATATTTGGCTAGTGGAAAGCTCTATGGTTACAGTTTTTTCGTAAATCCAATTTTTCCCTACTTCAAAGGAATAAATTAATTACTATCATGGTGGTTGTGAAACATTGAGAATGGTTGACAGCATTCTCAATCCCAGTTAAGTAACATCATTAAAACCCATCAAAATTAATTTAGAGTAACATGTTGAGATTCACATGAAAATCCAAGTACTAGATACTCAAGATGTCCATAACCGGGGACATGGCTAATCATGATTAGTTTATACACTCTGCAGAGGTTTGCACACTTTTCCCCACAAGACTCGATCGCCTCCATTTGGTTTCTCGCACTACATGGTGTTTGAGAAACGGATGACCGAGACACAGTCTTTCAGAGGCGCTAGCACCTTACGACGGGTAGACCGGTACACCTACTTTCCCCTACATCTGCTAGTCTACCACTGTAAGAGTTCGCACAACTTAGTCAACTATGCCAGAGCCCATAATGGCTTGTGGCTGCACACGACAGTTTCTAGTATGAATAATCTCATGATCCCTTTGGGCCTGGGTGGCGGTCCAATAAAAACAGGCAAGTCCTGGTAACCCCAGGTGCCTCAATCCACCCAGATGTGTGTTAGGTTGCCACCTTAGATAAACCCTTAATTATCAATCTCACATCTGTCATGGACATCACTCACCCAATCCACGTCTACTAGCATAGCATGGCATAATAAGCAAACGTAGAGGTAACTCCCAAAGGTTTGATAATAAACAGGTAATAGGCACTACCTCATCTACTTCCCATCCCACAGTTTAATTAGATCATAATCATGCAATGTGTGAGGATTGATCTAATGCAATAAAACTGGGTTGTAGAAAAGGTATGATCAAAGTGTTACTTGCCTTGCTGATGATCCGCGTAACCTAGAGATTCAACGTAACAGGCGACGCACTCCGGGTATTCTATCGCAGACAAACAAACAAGCATACAATAAGTACTCATCTAATGCACAGGTAAAACTCAAATAGAAGATCTAACCAGATTGTTCAACTTAAGAACCCTGGTTGGCAAAAAGAATCAAATCGAACGAAGCAAAAGAAATCAAACGGCGAAAGAAAACAACTTTGTTCTAGTAATCTGGATATAGGGCAAATTTTACAGTAACAAAAACTTGTTTAAGTTGATTATTCGGAAATAGGGTTTCGAGACGAAACTCCAGGCGCTTGAATCGCCTGATTCCGATAAACGAGCGAAAAGTTATACTAAAACGAAAATCGGATCAGAAATCGCGATCAGAAAATAACCGCGGAAAATCCGACGAAAAAGAAAAACGACGAACAGATTTTTTTAAAAAAACTGCACGGAAAAACGAGGCGGCAGCGAACCTCGAGAGGCACGCTCTCCGCCGACGGCAGCGGCGGGCGGCGGCTGACTAGGGCGGCGGCGGGCGGCGGATTAGGGTTAGGGTTTCCGGGCGCTGGTTGTCTCCTGGGCCGGGGCGGTCGCTATTTAAAGGCCCGGCCGGCAGAGTCCAGGCCGAAAACGGCCCGAAGTCGGTTCAGCGCGTTTTTTTCCGCTCGGAAGAAAAATAAAAAGAAATACTAAACGAACTCCAAAAATCACGAAATAAATTTTGCCGGGTTCCTAAAATCAAGCCTGATAAAGCGAACATTTATCTGGGCCCAAACTACAACTTTGAAAAACGCGCATTCTTCCTAAATTCAAATAAAAATACCGAAAAACTCCGAAATAAATCTTATTTGATTTTTTTATTAAATCTTCAATATTTCTATATTTTGGCAAAAGTCATTTTATTCCCTCTCTCATATTTTTGTAATAGAAATAATTGATGATAAAATAAATAAAATCAAATGATCCTATTTACATAATTTGAGAAAACTCAAATATGTAAATAACGAAATCCCCAACTCTCTCCGTGGGTCCTTGAGTTGCTTAGGATTTTCTAGGATCAAAACCAAAGGCAAAATAAAATATGATATGCATGATGACCTAATGTATAACATTCCAAATTGAAAATTTGGGATGTTACAAACCTACCCCCCTTAAGATGAATCTCGCCCTCGAGATTCGGGTTGGCTAGAAAATAGGTGAGGGTGGTCTTTGAGCAAATCTTCCTCTCACTCCCAGGTGGCTTCATCCTCCGTGTGGTGGCTCCACTGAACTTTGCAAAACTTGATAACCTTGCTGCGAGTAACTTGGCTGGCAAACTCGAGGATCTTGACTGGTTTCTCCTCATAGGTCAAATTGTTATCCAACTGAGTTGCTTCTAATGGCACTGTGTCTCTCAATGGTATGTTAACCATCTCCGCGTGACACTTCTTCAACTGAGAAACGTGAAACACATCATGCACTCCAGCCAATCCTTCTGGCAATTCCAACTTGTAGGCCACTTCTCCCATACGCTCCAAAACTCGATATAGCCCTACAAATCGTGGCGCTAACTTCCCCTTAACTCCAAAACGCTTAATCCCTCGAAGTGGGGATACTCGAAGATAAGCTCTATCTCCGACTTTGTAAACGGTCTCCTCGCGTTTAGAATCTGCGTAGCTCTTCTGCCTGGACTAGGCTACCTTGAGCCTATCGCGAATCAACTTCACCTTCCGTTCAGACTCCCTAATCAAATCTGGTCCAAACAACTGGCGATCTCCAACTTCGTCCCATGACAACGGTGTCCTGCACCTCCTTCCGTACAAAGCTTCGAAAGGTGCCATCTTCAAACTGGTCTGATAGCTATTATTGTAAGAAAACTCTGCATGTGGCAAATTATCGTCCCAACTAGATCCATAATCTAGCGCACAAGCTCTCAGCATATCCTCCAAAATCTGATTGACTCTCTCGGTCTGTCCATGTGTCTGCGGATGAAAAGCTGTACTGAATTCTAGCCTAGTACCCAAAGTCTCATGCAACTGCTTCCAGAACTTTGAGGTAAACTGGGTTCCTCTATCTGATACGATGCTCCTCGGAACTCCATGCAAACATACAATCCTGGTCATGTATATCTTTGCCAACTTAGCACTGGTGTAAGTGGTCTTTACTGGGATGAAATTTGCTACCTTCGTCAATCGATCAACTACAACCCAAATCGAGTCATAGCCTGAACGAGTCCTTGGTAATCCCGTGATAAAATCCATGCCTAACTTATCCCACTTCCATTCGGGTATCGGCAATGGTTGCAACAATCCTGCTGGCTTCTGATGCTCTGCCTTTACTCTCTGACATACATCACAAACTGCTACATACTCCGCAATATCCTTTTTCATTCCGGTCCACCAGAAAATATCCTTCAAATCCAAATACATCTTGGTATTTCCTGGGTGAATCGAATACGGTGAATCATGTGCCTCTTGCAGAATCAACTTCCTGATCTCCGGGTCATTGGGCACGTAAACACGGTCTTCAAACCATAGGGTGTCGTGCTCATCCTCACGAAATCCTTTAGCTTTTCCTTTGCTCAGTTTCTCCTTTATAGCGGCAATCTCTTTGTTAGTTTTCTGAGCTTCTCTGATCCTGTCCATCAAAGTTGATTGAATCTCCAATGTTGCTACATAGCCTCTCGGAACTATCTCCAAACATAGTTCACGAAGATTTCCTGCTAACTCCTTGGGTATTTCTCCCGTCATTAACCTATTGACATGGCTCTTGCAGCTTAATGCGTCAGCTACTACATTAGCCTTCCCGGGATGATAATGCAATTTCATATCATAATCTTTGATAAGCTCCAACCATCTCCTTTGTCTGAGATTCAACTCCTTCTGCGTGAAAATGTACTTCAAACTCTTATGATCCGTGTACACCTCACAATGATTTCCAATGAGGAAATGTCTCCATGTCTTCAATGCATGCACTACGGCTGCTAACTCCAAATCATGCGTAGCATAATTCAATTCGTGGGGCTTCAGTTGTCGTGAAGCATACGAAACAACTCTCCCTTCCTGCATAAGCACTGCTCCAAGTCCTCGATGTGAAGCGTCGCAATACACCTCATAATCCTTGGTTTGATCTGACAAAATCAACACTGGTGAGGTAACCAAATGTTTCTTCAACTCCTGAAACTAGCCTCACACTCCTTGGTCCATTTGAACTTAGTATCCTTCTTCAGCAACTCCGTCATAGGCTTTGAAATCTTTGAGAAATTCTCAATAAATCTCCGGTAGTATCCTGCGAGTCCAAGAAAACTCCGGATCTCTCCAACTGTTGTTGGTGCTTCCCACTTGGTCACGGTTTCAACTTTAGCGGGATCTACTGCTATACCTTCTCCAGATATAACGTGTCCGAGGAATCCTACTTTCTTCAACCAAAATTCACATTTGCTGAACTTGGCGTATAGTTGATGTTCTCTGAGCTTTCCAAGTACCAAACGCAAATGCTCCTTATGCTCCTCTTCATTCTTCGAATATACCAGGATATCATCAATGAACACTACGATGAACTTATCCAAAAACTCCCTAAACACTTTGTTCATCATGTTCATAAAATAGGCAGGCGCGTTAGTCAGTCCAAATGACATAACGGTATACTCATACATCCCATACCTAGTGGCGAATGCTGTCTTAGGTATATCCTGTTCTCGAATCTTCAACTGGTGGTATCCTGATCGCAAATCGATCTTGGAAAACACTTTAGCTCCTTGCAACCGATCAAACAGATCATTGATCATTGGTAGTGGGTACTTGTTCTTGATCGTTACTTCGTTCAATCCTCGATAGTCAACAACCATCCTTAACGATCCATCCTTCTTCTCCACTAGAAGTACTGGCGATCCCCAAGGCGAAGAACTTGGGCGAATATATCCCTTATCCAGTAACTCCTTAATCTGTTTCTTAATTTCCACCAAATCTTTTGCTGGCATCCTATATGGTCTCTTCGATATTGGCCCAGTGCCTGGCAATAGCTCAATCAAAAACTCAATGTCTCTATCCGGTGGCATGCCTGTCAACTCTTCGGGAAATACTTCAGGAAAATCCTTTACCACTGGTACTTCCTCCTGCACAACTCCTGATAATGAATTTACTTGTGTCCTGTTTGGCGCATGTCGGGATACATACTTGATCCTTCTTCCTTCTGGTGTGGTAAGCAAAATTGACTTACTAGCACACTCAATATTCCCTTTATACTTTGATAACCAATCCATGCCTAATATCACATCCAATCCTTGAGATTCCAATACTATTAGGTCTGAGGGAAAAACATAGTTACCAATCCTTAATGGTAACCGATCACACCATAGACTTGCCACATACTCTGCTCCTGGCGAGGTTACTAACATGGGTGACCTAAGGGCTTGGGTTGGTAGGTTATACTTATCCACAAATCCCCTTGATATGTATGAATGTGATGCTCCAGTATCAAAAAGAACGAGTGCAGTAAATGACTTAACCAAAAACTTACCTATTACTGCATCGGGCTAAGCTTCAACCTCCTCCACGCTAACGTGGTTCACCTGTCCCCTGTTGAAAGGGTTCGGCTTCTTCCCAGAACTTCCATTGCCGTTTTGGCCTTCAGGACATTCATTTGCAAAATGTCCTGGCTTCGAACACTTATAGCAAGTGACGTGGCTCAAATCCTTCTTGGCTGGGGTCGATGGGGTGCTGCGGTTCTGTCCATTTCTTCCTCCATTTCCATTACCATTCTTGGTGCCATTGTGATTGTGCGAGCTACCTACTCCATGGGTATGTTGAAAATGTCCTCCCGGTCTAGGGGTAAAACGAGGCTTCTGCTGAGCTCCTGAATTATACTTTCCTTGTCCATACTTCCTCTTGCGGTTCTCAATTTGCTGCTGCTTCCCTTCAATCATAAGAGCACGATCTACCAACTCCTGGTAGTTGTTGAAGGTGGCTACCATCAACTGCATACTCAACTCATCATTCAGTCCTTCCAGGAATTTCTCCTGCTTAGCTGCATCTGTAGCAACGTCATCTGGGGCATAACATGCTAGCTTACTAAACTCCTCCACATACTGGCCAACTGTCCGTCCTCCTTGGCGCAAGTTACGAAACTCATGCTTCTTCATGGGCATTGCTCCTGCTGAAACATGGGCAGTATGAAAAGCCTGCTGAAACTGGTCCCATGTGACAGTGTCGACTGGGAAGGTGGCTGTGAAATTCTCCCACCAAGATGCTGCGGGTCCTTCTAACTGATGTGCGGCAAACTTCACCTTCTCCACATCTGTGCATCCTGCTGTGGTCAACTCTCTAGCTATCTTGCGGAGCCAATCATCTGCTACAATCGGCTCGGTGCTACTGGCAAACACCGGCGGATTCAGCCTAAGAAAACGGGCTAAGTGGTCAACAGGTGGTGGTGGTGGCGGGTTGTTGTTGTTGTTCCCTTGATTCTGATTCTGAACTAGCAACTGCATCAAGGTGTTCTGCTGCTGGATCAACTGAGTGAGCTCCGGCGGAAAGGCAAATCCGGGGTCACGTCTCGGAGGCATCTGAGGGTTTAGAAAAGATGAGGTATAAGAATAGAGGGGGTCTAAAGGGAAAACACTACCCATATGCACATGAGGCAAAAGCACACAATTCACTTCAATCAATCAAAGAAGACATACAATCGATCTAACTATCGCAAAAGTGCTCGGACTACTATATTTACATGGTGGACTACTACTATTGATGAGGTGATCTACTAGAATTATTCTACGGTTGTAGACTCCATGATATCTGCTCCTGCTTCATCCACATAGTCATCATCGCTACTATCTTGCTCCGAGTCGGTGCCGTCGATGATGATGTAGTCTTCCGGGCTAATCTCCTTGGGTTCTTCGTCTTCATCTACTAGTGTCGGGCCTCCCATAAATATTCCAATCTTCTTGCTCATATCGTCATTCTTCTCCACCAATACTTCAATTTCTTCTTCATAATCTTCGCGTGTAGCCTTGAGTTCTTCCTCTAATTCCTTGATTCTAGTCTTAGCCTTCTTCAGATCTATCATGTCGGCGCACATCTGATTCTCCTGTCGTCGAATGTGCTGGTTTAACTCCTGGATAAAAGCTGCAATTGATCTATCTTTCCTGGTGCTGATCATCTCCCAGTGTTCATCTCGGCGCCCACAAATCTGGTAGATAGTATCCTTGGGATCCTCGCGGTAGACTTCTCCAATGCATCCCATGGCGATGTGAGCTGCCATACTCTTTCCTAGATTCCAAGTTGGTGCATCGAAAGAATACTCTATGGGCTCAGTGACTGGCATGAACGTCCTTCCTGGAACTTGAACTTGAATCATCCAGCGCTCTTCTTCAGGTAAAGTGGCATTGTAGGTTCCCATGAAGCTTGGTATTCCTATGTTCAGGTATCTAGTGACTTCCTTCAGGTGGCGTCCAAAGGGTGTATCTTCATCTGGTTGGGTGAACTTGTTCCTTGCATCCGTCATCCTAAAGAGTAGAAAAGATGAGAGGTCAGAAGAGAAGAGAGTGAGTAGTGATCTAGGTCTTTAGCTTAGTGGTCGTGTCCTACAGTCAGTGTGTGCTCTGATACCATCTCTGTAGCGACCAGACCTCAAACAGTCTGATCTCTGTGCTCCGGTGTCATCCCTGGATCAGTAATGCTGACACCACACAGTACCCGGAGGATTTATAGCAGAGTAGCAATCAGACACTTATTACATCGAGTGTCTCAAAAGAGAACTTATTACAATAAATATGGCTTAAGGCCATCTAATAACGATAACAGCGGAAGGCTTGGAAGATGAGTGAGTCCATCAACTCCAACGGCATCACTGAGTATAGAACCACGACCTAAAACTCCTTAATCGACGTCTGAAAAGTCTGCAACATTAACGTTGCAGCCCGAAACGGGTCAGCACATGGAATATGCTGGCAAGGTAACACATAGAGAGTAATGGAATGCAACAACTATACTATATGCATATTTGGCTGGTGGAAAGCTCTATGGTTACAGTTTTTGCGTAAAGCCAATTTTTCCCTACTTCAAAGGAATAAAATTAATTACTATCATGGTGGTTGTGAAACATTGAGAATGGTTGACACCACTCTCAATCCCAATTAAGTAACATCATTAAAACCCATCAAAATTAATTTAGGGTAACATGTTGAGATTCACATGAAAATCCAGGTACTAGATACTCAAGATTTGTCCATAACCGGGGACACGGCTAACCATGATTAGTTTGTTACACTCTGCAGAGGTTTGCGCACTTTTCCCCACAAG
Organism: Triticum dicoccoides; assembly: GCF_002162155.2. Taxonomy (NCBI): domain Eukaryota; kingdom Viridiplantae; phylum Streptophyta; class Magnoliopsida; order Poales; family Poaceae; genus Triticum; species Triticum dicoccoides. The sequence goes on along the minus strand of NC_041392.1, from coordinate 485,870,935 downwards.
ACTCGATCGCCTCCGTTTGGTTTCTCGCACTACAGGGTGTTTGAGAAGACGGATGACCGAGACATAATCTTTCAGAAGCGCTAGCACCTTACGATCGGGTAGACCGTACCACCTACAACCCCTACATCTGCTACTCTACCACTGTAAGAGTTCGCACAACTTAGTCAACTATGCCAGAGCCCATAATGGCTTGTGGCTGCACACGGAAGTTTCTAGTATGAATAATCTCATGATCCCTTTGAGCCTGGGTGGCGGTCCAATAAAAACAGGCAAGTCCTGGAAATCCTAGGTGCTTCAATCCACCCAGATGTGTGTTAGGTTGCCACCTTAGATAAACCATTAATTAACAATCTCACATCTGTCATGGATATCACTCACCCAATCCACGTCTACTAGCATAGCAGGGCATAATAAGCAAACGTAGAAGTAACTCCCAAAGGTTTAATAATAAACAGGTAATAGGTACTACCTCATCTACTTCCCATCCCACAATTTAATTAGATCCTAATCATGCAATGTGTGAGGATTGATCTAATGCAATAAAACTGGGTTGTAGAAAAAGTATGATCAAAGTGTTACTTGCCTTGCTGATGATCCACGAAACCTAGAGATTCAACGTAACAGGCGGCGCACTCCGGGTATTCTATCGCAGACAAACAATAAGCATACAATAAGTACTCATCTAATGCACAGGTAAAACTCAAATAAAAGATCTAACCAGAAGGTTCAACTTAAGAACTCCGGTTGGCAAAAGAATCAAATCGAACGAAGCAAAAGAAAACAAACAGCGAAAGAAAACAACTTCGTTCTAGTAATCTGGATCTAGGGCAAATTTTACAGTAGCAAAAACTTGTTTAAATTGATTATTCGGAAAGAGGGTTTTGAGACGAAACTCCAGGCGCTTGAATCGCCTGATTCCGATAAACGAGCGAAAAGTTATACTTAAACGAAAATTGGATCAGAAATCACGATCAGAAAATAACCGCGGAAAATCCGACGAAAAAGAAAAACGACGAACAGAATTTTTTTTATTTTTTAAAAAAAACTGCACGGAAAAACGAGGCGGCGGCGAACCTCGAAAGGCGCGCTCTCCGGCGACGGCGGCGGCGGCGGCGGGCGGCGGCGGCGGCTGGCTAGGGCGGCGGCGGGCGGCGGATTAGGGTTAGGGTTTCCGGGCGCTGGCTGTCTCCCGGGCCGGGGCGGTCGCTATTTAAAGGCCCGGCCGGCAGAGTCCAGGCCGAAAACGGCCCGAAGTCGGTTTAGCGCGTTTTTTTTTCGCTCGGAAGAAAAATAAAAAGAAATACTAAACGGACTCCAAAAATCACGAAATAAATTTTGCCGGGTTCCTAAAATCAAGCCTGATAAAGTGAACATTTATCTGGGCCCAAACTACAACTTTGAAAAACGCGCATTTTTCCTAAATTCAAATAAAAATACCAAAAAACTCCGAAATAAATCTTATTTGATTTTTTTATTAAATCTTCAATATTTCTATATTTTGGGAAAGTCATTTTATTCCCTCTCTCATATTTTTGTAATAGAAATAATTGATGATAAAATAAATAAAATCAAATGATCCTATTTACATAATTTGAGAAAACTCAAATATGTAAATAACGAAATCCCCAACTCTCTCCCTGGGTCCTTGAGTTCCTTAGGATTTTCTAGGATCAAAACCAAAGGCAAAATAAAATATGATATGCATGATGACCTAATGTATAACATTCCAAATTGAAAATTTGGGATGTTACACCGTCCTAACCAGACGTACAGTTGTCACAGCAACTGGAACTGGTCCAACAAATCATTGTCTTCAACGAGTCACTGGTTTCATCCTTCCCTTCCCTTTACTTACTGTTACTCCTTGTGAAGTCATTGTATGTTTGCACTATCTTTTGTCTTCACTGAGTGACTGCATGTTCTGTTTGGCTTCATAATATCTTCCTACCTGATCCTTACTACATTGCTGCTATTAGTCATTGTGCTCTCACTTCATTGAATGCTTGACTATGGTTTGCCTAGTGTAATCTACCTTCCCCTGCATGGTAATAGGTTTATTTCTAGCGTTTGTCTTCGAAACTTCCACGTTTTGAAGACTTTTATAAAAATCGCCTATTCACCCCCCCTCTAGTCGATATAACGCACTTTCAATAACCAATCATAGATAAAATAATTCAGAGAAGATTCAAATATTATTCATAGATAGACTTGATCATAAACCCACAATTCATCGATCTCAACAAACACACCGCAAAAAGAAGATTACATCGAATAGATCTCCACAAGAGAGGGGGAGAACATTGTATTGAGATCCAAAAAGAGAGAAGAAGCCATCTAGCTACTAACTATGGACCCGTAGGTCTGAGGTAAACTACTCACACTTCATCGGAGGGGCTATGGTGTTGATGTAGAAGCCCTCCGTGATCGATGTCCCCTCCGGCGGTGCTCCGAAACAGGCCCCAAGATGGGATCTCGTGGATACAGAAAGTTACGGCGGTGGAATTAGTGTTTTGGCTCCGTATCTGATCGTTTGGGGGTACGTAGGTATATATAGGAGGAAGGAGTGCGTCGGTGGAGCAACAGGGGGCCCACGAGGGTGGAGGGCACGCCTGGTGGGGGTGGGCGTGCCCCCCTACCTCATGCCCTCCTGTTTTCTTTCTTGACGTAGGGTCCAAGTCTCCCGGATCATAATATTCCTAAAAATCACGTTCCCGAAGGTTTCATTCTGTTTGGACTTTGTTTGATATTCCTTTTCTTCGAAACCCTAAAATAGGCAAAAAACAGCAATTCTGGGCTGGCCCTCCGGTTAATAGGTTAGTCCCAAAAATAATATAAAAGTGGATAATAAAGCCCAATAATGTCCAAAACAGTAGATAATATAGCATGGAGCAATCAAAAATTATAGATACGTTGGAGACGTATCAAGCATCCCCAAGCTTAATTCCTGCTCGTCCTCGAGTAGGTAAATGATAAAAATAGAATTTTGGATGCGGAGTGCTACTTGGCATAATTTTAATGTAATTCTTCTTAATTGTGGTATGAATATTCATATCCGAAAGATTCAAGACAAAAGTTCATATTGACATAAAAATAATAATACTTCAAGCATACTAACAAAGCAATTATGTCTTCTTAAAATAACATGGCTAAAGAAAGTTATCCCTACAAAATCATATAGTCTGGCTATGCTCTATCTTCACCACACAAAATATTTAAATCATGCACAACCCCGATGACAAGCCAAGCAATTGTTTCATACTTTTGACATTATCAAAACTTTTTCAATTTTCACGCAATACATGAGCGTGAGCCATGGATATATCACTATAGGTGGAATAGAATGGTGGTTGTGGAGAATACAAAATGGGAGAAGATAGTCTCACATCAACTAGGCGTATCAACGGGCTATCGAGATGCCCATCAATAGATATCAATGTGAGTGAGTAGGGATTGCCATGAAATCACTACAGCTATAAGTATATGAAAGCTCAAAAAGAAACTAAGTGGGTGTGCATCCAATTTGCTTGCTCATGGAGACCTAGAGCAATTTGAGGAAGCCCATCATTGGAATATAAATGGTGAAGTACTAGAGCAAAATTATATAACTCAAAAGATATAAGCGAAGCACATAGAGTATTCTAACAAATTCCAAATCATGTATGGCTCTCTCAAAAGGTGTGTACAGCAAGGATGATTGTGGTAAACTAACAAAAAAAGACTCAAATCATACAAGACGCTCCAAGCAAAACACATATCATGTGGTAAATAAAAATATAGCTCAAAGTAAAGTTACCGATAGAAGTAGACGAAAGAGGGGATGCCTTCCGGGGCATCCCCAAGCTTTGGCTTTTAGGTGTCCTTAGATTATCTTGGGGGTGCCATGGGCATCCCCAAGCTTAGGCTCTTGCCACTCCTTGTTCCATAATCCATCAAATCTTTACCCAAAATTTGAAAACTTTACAACACAAAACTTAAAGTAGAAAATCTCGTGAGCTCCGTTAGCGAAAGAAAACAAAATACCACTTCAAGGTACTGTAATGAACTCATTCTTTATTTATATTGGTGTTAAACCTAATGTATTCCAACTTCTCTATGGTTTATAAACTATTTTACTAGCCATAGATTCATCAAAATAAGCAAACAACACACGAAAAACAGAATCTGTCAAAAACAGAACAGTCTGTAGTAATCTGTAGCTAGCGCAAGATCTGGAACCCCAAAAATTCTAAAATAAATTTCTGGACGTGAGGAATTTATCTATTAATCATCTTCGAAAAGAATTAACTAAATATCACTCTCCAAATAAAAATGAAAGCAGTTCTCGTGAGCGCTAAAGTTTCTGTTTTTTACAGCAAGTTCAACAAGACTTTCCCCAAGTCTTCCCAACGGTTCTACTTGGCACAAACACTAATTAAACACAAAAAACACAACCAAAACAGAGGCTAGATAAATTATTTATTATTAAACATGAGCAAAAAGCAAGGAATAAAAATAAAATTGGGTTGCCTTCCAACAAGCGCTATCGTTTAACGCCCCTAGCTAGGCATAACAAGCAAGAATAGATCTAGGTATTGCCATCTTTGGTAGGAAATCCATAAGTGTCTCTCATAATAGATTCATAAGGTAATTTAATTTTATTTCTAGTAAAGTGTTCCATGCCTTTCCTTAATGGAAACTGCAATCTAATATTTCCTTCCTTCGTAGCAATAATTGCACCAATCATTCTAAGGAAAGGTCTACCAAGAATAATAGGACATGAAGGATTGCAATCTATGTCAAGAACAATAAAATCTACGGGCACATAATTCCTATTTGAAACAATAATAACATCATTAATTCTTCCCATAGGTTTCTTAATAGTGGAATCCGCAAGGTGGAAGTTTAGAGAGCAATCATCAAAACCATGGAAACCTAACAAATCACACAAAGTCTTTGGAATCGTGGAAACACTAGTACCCAAATCACATAAAGCATAGCATTCATGATCTTTAATTTTAATTTTAATAGTTGGTTCCCACTCATCATAAAGTTTTCTAGGGATGGAAACTTCCAATTCAAGTTTTTCTTCATAAGATTGCATCAAGGCATCAACGATATGTTTAGTAAACGCTTTATTTTGACTATAAGCATGAGGAGAATTTAGCACGGATTGCAACAAGGAAATACAATCAATCAAAGAGCAATTTTCATAGTTAAATTCCTTGAAATCCATAATAGTGGGTTTAGCAACATCTAGGGTTTTAATTTCTTCAATCCCACTTTTATCAAATTTAGCATCAAGATCAACATATTCCGAATTCTTGGAACGCCCTCTAGGTAAAGTTGGATCATATTCAGTCCCATCATTATCAAGATTCATATTGCAAAACAAAGATTTAATAGGGGACACATCAATAACGTTTAGATCTTCATCTTTATTTTCATAGCAACTAGAAGAACACGCTCTTATAAAGGCATCTTTCTTAGCACGCATCCTAGCGGTTCTTTCTTTGCACTCATCAATGGAAATTCTCATGGCTTTGAGAGACTCATTGATATCATGCTTAGGTGGAATAGATCTAAGTTTCAAAGAATCAACATCAAGAGAAATTCTATCGACGTTCCTAGCCAAATCATCAATCTTAAGCAATTTTTCTTCAATCATAGCGTTAAAATTCTTTTGCGAAGTAATAAATTATTTAATATTAGATTCAAAATCAGAGGGCATCTTATTATAATTTCCATAAGAATTGTTGTAGGAATTACCATAATTATTAGAGGGATTACTAGGGTAAGGCCTAGGATTGAAATTTCCTCTATACGCGTTGTTACCAAAATTGTTCCTACCAACAAAATTCACATCCATAGATTCATTATTATTCTCAATCAAAGTAGACAAGGGCATATCATTAGGATCAGAAGAAACACTCTTATTAGCAAATAATTTCATAAGTTCATCCATCTTTCCACTCAAAATATTAATTTCTTCTATCGCATGCACCTTTTTATTAGTAGATCTTTCAGTGTGCCATTGAGAATAATTAACCATAATATTATCTAGGAGTTGAGTAGCTTCTCCTAAAGTGATTTCCATAAAAGTGCCTCCCGCGGCCGAATCTAAAAGATTTCTAGAAGCAAAATTCAATCCGGCATAAAATTTTTGTATAATCATCCACAAATTTAAACCATGAGTAGGGCAATTACGTATCATTAGTTTCATTCTCTCCCAAGCTTGTGCAACATGTTCATGATCAAGTTGCTTAAAATTCATAATATCGTTTCTAAGAGAGATGATCTTAGCGGGAGGAAAATACTTAGAGATAAAATCATCTTTGCACTTGTTCCATGAATCAATACTATTTTTAGGCAAAGACGAAAACCAAGCTTTAACACGATCTCTAAGCGAAAAAGGAAATAGCTTCAATTTAAAAATATCATTATCCACATCTTTCTTCTTTTGCATGTTACACAAATCAGCGAAGCTATTTAGATGGGTAGCAGCATCTTCACTAGGAAGGCCGGAGAACGGATCTTTCATGACAAGATTCAGCAAAGCAGCATTAATTTCACAAGATTCAGCATCGGTAAGAGAAGCAATCGGAGTGCTAATAAAATCATCATTGCTGGTATTGGTTAAGTCACACAATTTAGTATTATCTTGAGCCATCGTGACAAGCAAGCAAACTAACACACAAACAAACAAAAAGCAAGCGGGCAAAAAGAGGCAAATAGAGAGGGAGGATGGAGAGAGAGAGGGCGAATAAAACGGCAAGGGTGAAGTGGGGGGAGAGGAAAACGAGAGGCAAATGGCAAATAATGTAATGCGGGAGATAAGGGTATGTGATGGGTACTTGGTATGTTGACTTTTGCGTAGACCTCCCCGGCAACGGCGCCAGAAATTCTTCTTGCTACCTCTTGAGAACTGCGTTGGTTTTCCCCGAAGAGGAAGGGATGATGCAGCAAAGTAGTGTAAGTATTTCCCTCAGTTTTTGAGAACCAAGGTATCAATCCAGTAGGAGGCTATGCGCGAGTCCCTTATACCTGCACAAAACAAATAAATCCTCGCAACCAATGCAAATAGGGGTTGTCAATCCCTATAGGGCCACTTACGAGAGTGAGATATGATAAGATAATATTTTTGGTATTTTTATGATAAAGATGCAAAGTAAAATAAAGGCAAAGTAAATAGCAAAGGAAATAACTAAGTAGTAGGAGATTAATATGATAAAGATAGACCCGGGGGCCATAGGTTTCACTAGTGGCTTCTCTCGAGAGCATAAGTATTCTACGGTGGGTGAACAAATTACTGTTGAGCAATTGACAAAATTGAGCATAGTTATGAGAATATCTAGGTATGATCATGTATACAGGCATCATGTCCGAGACAAGTAGACCGACTCCTGCCTGCATCTACTACTATTACTCCACTCATCGACTGCTATCCAGCATGCATCTAGAGTATTAAGTTAAGAACAGAGTAACGCCTTAAGCAAGATGACATGATGTAGAGGGATAGACTCATGCAATATGAAGAAAACCCCATATTGTTATCCTCGATGGCAACAATACAATACGTGCCTTGCTGCCCTTACTGTCACAGGGAAAGGACACTGCAAGATTGAACCCAAAGCTAAGCACTTCTCCCATTGCAAGAAAGATCAATCTAGTAGGCCAAACCAAACTGATAATTCGAAGAGACTTGCAAAGATAACCAATCATACATAAAATAATTTGGAGAAGATTCAAATATTATTCATAGATAGACTTGATCATAAACACACAATTCATCGGTCTCAACAAACACACCGCAAAAAGAAGATTACATCAAATAGATCTCCACAAGAGAGGGGGAGAACATTGTATTGAGATCCAAAAAGAGCGAAGAAGCCATCTAGCTACTAACTATGGACCCGTAGGTCTGAGGTAAACTACTCACACTTCATCGGAGGGGCTATGATGTTGATGTAGAAGCCCTCTGTGATCGATGCCCCCTCCGGCGGAGCTCCGGAATAGGCCCCAAGATGGGATCTCGTGGATACAGAAAGTTACGACGGTGGAATTAGGGTTTTGGCTCCGTATCTGATCGTTTGGGGGTATGTAAGTATATATAGGCGGAAGGAGTACGTCGGTGGAGCAACAGGGGGCCCACGAGGGTGGAGGGCACGCCTGGTGGGGGTGGGCGTGCCCCCTACCTCGTGCCCTCCTGTTTTCTTTCTTGACGTAGGGTCCAAGTCTCCCGGATCATAATCTTCCTAAAAATCACGTTCCCGAAGGTTTCATTCCATTTGGACTCCGTTTGATATTCCTTTTCTTCGAAACCCTAAAACAGGCAAAAAACAACAATTCCGGGCTGGGCCTCCGGTTAATAGGTTAGTCCCAAAAATAATATAAAAGTGGATAATAAAGCCCAATAATGTCCAAAACAATGGATAATATAGCATGGAGCAATCAAAAATTATAGATACGTTGGAGACGTACCAACAACCACCACGCCACACCCCTTGTCGGGGATATACCCCGCGGCGTAACCCGGCCGGACTTGGCGCTTCATCATAACCCGCCAAAGGACTGGTGATTCATGGGTCTGGCGCTTCACTGGTCTGATGATTTATGAGCCTGGCGACTCACGAATGACCCCGACGACGGGTCAGATAAAGGAGTAGGCCCATGGCCCAGAAGGCTGGTTCATGTTATGGTGGGCCGGTTTAAGAGGAAAGATGAGGAGTATTCCCTTACAAAGGAAGCAAGACTAGGACTCCACTTGTACTCCCTCCGCTCCAAAATAGATGACCCAAGTTTACACTAATTTTATACTAAAGTTAGTATAAAGTTGAGTCATCTATTTTGGAATGAAGGGAGTAATAGAGTAATCCTAATCCAACTAGGACTAGTTATGTAAACTGCCCCTTCAACATATATAAGGAGGGGCAGGGCTCCCCAAAGGAGGACAAGCAACAAGCAAGAAGAAACAATCTCTAGGGCCAGACACAAAGAGCCGGTTTACCGACGACTCTCTCGTGATGATAATGAGACCTAGCCACAAACATCATGTAGGGTTGTTACCGGATGATGTTTCCCGGGGCCCGAAGTTGTCTAAGTCCTTGTCTTGCGTGTTGTGTCTCTCGATTCTGATCAACCCCTTCAAGCTACCGCATAGATGCGTTGGCCTCACGACCAAGTCATCACACTAGGACATCTGCCGTGACAAAACCACGACAGTTGGTGCCCACATGGATTAGGCAGGCATGCTCTCGGATAGCAGCTATTTGGAGCTTGTACAATTTACTATTTGCTCATGGATTCCATCTGCTATCCAACCAAGATATACTACTAGCTGCCGAAAAGATGCTACACACAGGAACGTGAACTTGGCTGAAGCTGTGTGATCAAAACGTCAGAAAAGAAAGGAAAAAGGGAAAAGGAAGGCAATGAGACATGGACGAGACTAAGTCAAGCCGGCCACAACACGGAAAGCAGAGGTGGACTCGGCCACCGCCAGAGCTTCAAGTCGTCACAACTCCAATCCGCCGGCACTCGCCTCTGCTGTCGAAAGCCAGTTACGCCTCCGTCCGTAAGCCGCCCCATGTTTGAGTTGTCATCTTGACCTACAACCCACACCCCTGCGCCTCCGTGGCAGCCACTCGCGTCCGCCGTGACTCACCGACATTTCCGAGCCGCCGGTTGTTCGACCTGCAACAGACCTCACGTGCGCGAGCCCGGGCTTTCACTATTCCTCGCTGGCTCCTACCTCCGCGCGCTTGGCCCGCTTAGCGCCGGCTCTCGCATGCCCAGCCGGTTTGCTACCTTGCATCAGCTTGCTGGCTCTGCTCCGCCCCGCCCGACGTCGGGTCTCCACACCAACTGCCTGCCTATGAAGATGCCAATGAAGAGAAAACTGCCGGTGTAGTTGGTGTTAATGCCACGGATGAAGACATACAGAGGCAATATTCAGAAAAGCGTTGAGGAGGGAAAAAAAGAATACAACAGAGCACCTGCTTGCGCATTTAACAAACAACAGTAGTAGTGGTGGTCCACTTCCTTGAAGTTGAGCTCAAAAACAACAGGGTTGACAAGTTAATAGAGATATATGCAAAGATTTGATCCTGGAATTGAATTTAATGGAATCATGTACACCATTCAACCCTCCACGTGAAGACTGCTGCTATGTTCATTACAAAAAAGGACAAAGGAGGCCGGATGGGTGCCAGTGCCACATCAAAACCGGCAAAGTAAGAAGTGTATTTGTACGGGAGTATTTTTTGTCTGAGTATGTCCAGCATTATTAGCACCAGCATCCGTGTTCATCCGGCAAAAAATACCAGGTGTTATTTTTTCTATGTATCGCGGCCTAGTCTACATCAACGCCGAGTCGCACCTGTCTGCATGAGTTGTTTATTGAGTATAAAGCAAGTCACAGTTTGGGTAGCTCGGTTTTCTTTCAAATTTGAGGCAAATTATTATCAACCGCCGTCTGCACTGGATGGATTAATGGGCAGGCACGCAAATCGCCGCCACTACAGTTTGGTTGACTTCAAATAGCCAGTTGGAAGGAATCATTGGCAGAGTTGCTGACACGGCTCATACGGGATCATTTATAACCCGACGCAGTCACCTCAACCTTCTGTGGATTCACATCGTGCTATCAACACCAATGATATACAACTTATGCCGGTTTATATCACGATCAAATATGGAGAATCTCAAGCCAACTCCTCAAGTCACCTTAAGACTCAGGAGCTACAATGATATGACTCAGCAAATGTTGCCGGTTTTCAGTGAAGTCAAGAACCCCAGGACGTTGGAGGGAAAGATAACCCGGTCCCGGAGGCTACTACCATATTGAGGAAAATTTAAAGGCCGTCAGAAAATTTCTGGTTCAAAATGAAGAATGCCGGTTTAAAATCCGGTTCAAGGGAAATCTGTTCTCCCACAAAGCTTTGAAGCTCTCAAATCCAGTTAAAAAATTTCTGGAATTAATCTCTCGCAAGTTCGAGTTTAAAGGTCGTCAGAAAGTTTTCGGCTGAAAAGGAAGATTCTGGTTTAAAATCCGGTTCAAGGGAAAGATGTCTCCCGCAAAGTTTTGAAGCTCTCAATATCCGGTTTAACATCCGGTTCAAGAAGAAGTTATCTCTTGCAAAAAATTAAAGATTGCCAAAGAGAACTTGCTGCCATGATGCACAGTTCAAACATGGGCATCCTGCCTTACTGGTTTATCATATTATTGATCATTTGGGGGCTTCCTGCTTGTTGATCACAGCTGTGACTACCCTATTAATACGGCTATCAAGCCAATATTATCATAAGAGGACAGATCTGGTTACTTCGGTAATCCGGCTATCAAGCCAATATTATCATAAGGGGCCAAAGAGAGTCTGTTGTACATCACAGCTCAAACATAGGTATCCCTTGAGCACAGCTCACAGTATCACTTGGGGGCTATGTGTTCGAACCATAGTTACACCTCTTGATAAGGCCACTAGGGAAATCACTTGGGGGCTATGTGTTCGAACCATAGTTACACCTCTTGATAGGCATAAGGCCACCAGGGAAATCACTTGGGGACTTGGTCGTATTCGAACCATAGCTACACCTTTTTGATAGGCAATAGGGCCACCAGGGAAATCACTTGGGGGATTGGTTGTATTCGAACCATAGCTACACCTTTTTGATAGGCAATAGGGCCACCAGGGAAATCACTTGGGGGCTTGGTCGTATTCGAACCATAGCTATGCCTTTTTGATAGGCAATAGGGCCACCAGGGAAATCACTTGGGGGCTTGGTCGTATTCGAACCATAGCTACACCTCTTGATCGACGCAATGCCACAATTATGACTACTTGGGGGTCTGGTCGTATCCGAACTATAGCTTAAACCCTCTTGGTCATACACATACATCATCATATATTGCGTCATACATTGCATCATCATTACATCATCATAGCATGTATCCTATGGGCACGGATATACCGGTTTATATGGCAGGAATCGGTTTTCAAACCAGGTTATATTATTCAAATCTTCAAATAGCCAACATGGCTGGATTTTATTATGGTTATCAATAACTAGTATTATGATTAAGGTTTTCAAAGTCGCTTTAGCGCAATGGCTATCATATTATCAATGGATATGATTTATTCTACAATTGAAGGAATAGTCTCGAGTTGTTGCAGGCTTACAACCCGGCACCTGGAGGCTACATTATTCAAATTGAGATTACAACAAATATACAAGTCCCATGTCACTGCCAGCATGCACCATGGCACCGGGGGGGGCTAATGCAAAGTCATTTTTGCTTACCTTATTGAAGACCCGAATCATCACATTGTAATGAGCCGGCCCTTGGGGGCTACTAATTGCTCCTATAAAAATTCAAGGCACACAAGCCTTAATCCATTATATTGAAGGGTTTATTGCTCAGTTGGTAGAGGACAAGGCTCTTAATCTTGTGGACGTGGGTTCAAGCCCCATGGTGGGGTTACATCATATGATATATTTTCAATGAAATATATACAAAGTCCCTGATCATTATTGCATAATGACCCGGCCCATGGGGGCTACACTGGGTGAAGTTTTGAACATAAGACAATTACAAGTCCCAGGTTGCTGCAAGCATGACAACCCGGCACTTGGGGGCTACATATATGGAGTATTCAGTTTATATGATTGAGATGAACAAACCGAATTTCTTCAAGGTTGCAACACTTATTGGAGCAAGTCTTAAGTTATCACTATGTTCTCCTCTTAAGACTTGGGGCTACAGGTATTATGCATATAAAGGAGGAACGTCTTCAAATTATCAGTTTTGAGCAAATCAGGAAGATCAATTACATGACCCGGTGTCAACAACAATTATGACCCGGTGCCATCAATATTGATAAATCGGCAATTTTGGCAATGATAAACCGACAAGTTCTACATTTTCAAACCGGCTGATATCAGTTGAATAGACCAATATTTTTGTCAAATCAGAGCATTGAAGGCCGATCCAAATTGATTCTTTATTTACAAAATATCTTCTGCAAGCAAATTGATTATGAAGCTGGTCTATTGACTCGGATTTTTTAGAAGGAAGAAATGACAAGGACTTAAGGATGATCAAGTGTCGGTTTATAAGAATATTTAAACCGGAGCACAACCCGCCAAATTTGTTCTTGTGTTTATGTTGTAGATCAGTTTAACATGGATAAATCCAAATTAAACTGGGGGCTAATGTCGGGGATATACCCCGCGGCGTAACCCGGCCGGAAGTATAACCCGGCCGGACTTGGCGCTTCATCATAACCCGCCAGAGGACTGGCGATTCATGGGTCTGGTGGTTCACTGGTCTGACGATTTACGAGCCTGACGACTCACGAATGACCCCGACGACGGGTCAGATAAAGGACTAGGCCCAAGGCCCAGAAGGCCGGTTCATGTTATGGTGGGCCGGTTTAAGAGGAAAGATGAGGAGTATTCCCTTACAAAGGAAGCAAGACTAGGACTCCACTTGCAATAGAGTAATCCTAATCCAACTAGGACTAGTCATGTAAACCGCCCCTTCAACATATATAAGAAGGGACAGGGCTCCCCAAAGGGGGACAAGCAACAAGCAAGAAGAAACAATCTCTAGGGCTAGACACAAAGAGCCGGTTTACCGGCGACTCTCTCGTGATGATAATGATACATAGCCACAAACAACATGTAGGGTTGTTACCGGATGATGTTTCCTGGGGCCCGAAGCTGTCTAAGTCCTTGTCTTGCGTGTTGTGTCTCTCGATTCCGATCAACCCCTTCAAGCTACCGCATAGATGCGTTGGCCTCATGACTAAGTCCTCACACTAGGACATCTGTCGTGACAAAACCACGACACCCTTGTCGAAACTCTACGTCTCTGTCACCTTCAGCGCTCCGGTAGGGCTCCACCCGCGCTTCTCCTCTATCTACGTTCAAACCCTGTCCTCCGACCACCATGCCTAGCAACTGTTCGATGAATCACAGGAGCTAAAAACATTTTTCCCTTCTTCTTTCTAGCAATGGATTCATATTTGATGTACATATACGAGCAATATGTTGAGTCGTCCGACGGCTCATCGGACGAGGAGTACTCTGATGAGACGGCAATGATGCAAGCGCTCCTTGAAGACGCAGAGCATGCGGAGGATCATGTTCTCAATTTGAAGGGCTCGATCAAGGGTCATCGAGTGCTCAACCGCAACAGGGCGTGAGACCATTTGACATGGCCGGCTACTTTGCCCCTGATGCACTATTCACTGGCCTTTTTCGCACGCGTTTTTGGATGCGCAAGACTATCTTCAATCGTTTGTACCATGACGTCTGGTCCTACAATGACTACTTTATCCTGAAGAAGGACATCGTGGGAATGACCGGCTTCTGGTTACCAGAAGTGCACGGCTGTACTCCGAATGCTTGCATATGACACATCCGCTGATTCGTGGGACGAGTACCTATGAATGTTTGAGAGCACATGCAGAGATGCCATGTCAGGTTTGCAACTGCCGTGGTTGAGGTGTTCAGACCTCAGTATCTGAGAGAACCAACTGTGGTAGACACCGAGAGGCTCTTCGCAATCATAGAAGCAAGAGGATGGCCAGGTATGCTTGGATCTCTTAACTGCATGCATTAGAAATGAAGAACTGCTGGAAGGCTTTGCAAGGGCAATATTAGGGTCATGTTAAGAAGCCCACCATCATTCTTGAAGTAATTGCATCATAAGATCTTTGGATTCGACACGCTTTCTTTGGCATGTCCAGGTCTTACAATGACATCAATGTGCTGCAACGATCGTCGTTGTTTGCGAGGCTAACTGGAGGAAAAATTCCTCCTTGCCACTATACTGTCAATGGACATGAGCACAACATGGGCTACTATTTGATTAATGGTATCTATCCTCCATGAGCTACCTTTGCCAGCACCATCTCAAACTCAATTGGACATGAAAAAGGCTCACTTTGCCGAAAGACAATAATCAGCTAGAAAGGATGCCGAGATGGCATTTTGAGGTCTGCAGGCCCGTTTTGCAGTTGTTCGTGGACCTACTAAACAATGGGATCCGGAAACTTTGTGGGAGGTGATGACATGTTGTGTGATCATGCACAACATGATCGTCGAGGATGAGGGTGACGATGCTGCGGCAACTCCGGAATTTGAGAATGTGAGTGATCCTATCCAACTTTCGAACCAGAATCGACAACTTACGAGCAGCTGAAGAACGATCTGATTGAGTATCAATCGGCGGTTAAAGGAGACAACAATGTTGGGATGTATTTTCTGAACTTTTTGAAATTTAAACTAGTGCTGCATGCAGCTATTTGAATGTCTGTATCTTTTGCATGCGGCTATTTGATCATACGAACTTTAAAAAAATATGAGAAAGACCAGATGTATACAAATAGTGTTGATGTCATCCTTCCGCATCCGTGTTCACGGACCGATTCTCTATCCATGAACGAATGTGGGAGAAAATTTACGGGTCGAGATGCCCTAACAAGCAAACAGCACGGCATCGGCATGAAAGTACAAAGCAAGTCGTGGGAGGAAGGGAGGAAAAAAGAAAGAAAATTGGGCGGAGAAAATACACTAAATAGAAAACGGTAGTCGACGGCAGTACGGCACGGCGCCGCTCGAAACCCCCACATCCATCGCACCTCTCCTCCCAAATTCCCAATCAGTTATACTACACGCCTGCCTCCCTCCCTCCGTCTTCCTGGACCCAACCCAAGGCCAGATCAGATCAGCTCAGGCCGCCTCCGCTTCCCGACTCCAGTTCCAATTTCGATTCCCACCCCCGCCCCCGCCCCTCGGGACCGAGGAGGAGGAGGATGGCGATCGTGTACGCGCTCGTGGCGCGGGGCACGGTGGTGCTGGCCGAGTTCGCCGCCGTCTCGGGCAACGCCGGCGCCGTCGCCCGCCGCATCCTCGAGAAGCTCCCCTCCGAGGCCGAGGCGCGCCTCTGCTTCGCGCAGGACCGCTACATCTTCCACGTCCTCCGCTCCCCCGCCGACGGCCTCACCTTCCTCTGCATGGCCAACGACACCTTCGGACGTCAGTACCACTAACCCCTCCTCCACTCAGCCTCTAGTTAGTCAGTTATGCTGAATTCAGGAAGCTCTTGTTAGATTCGGCTTCTCCTCTCAGCGGGATGTGCCGCCACAAACATGACCTGATCTCAGATGTTGGGATATAATTGCATTTTTCGGTTCATCATGGACAGTTCTTTCAGTTTTGTGTACTGAAGCAACCAATTGTAGATCATCGTCATGCCTTGCCGGCATCTAGTAGTAGTCTATGTGCAATCATTCTGCTTGTTGCTAACACTTTGCCATGCCGTCTGTTCATGATGATGCAGGGAGAGTTCCCTTCATTTATCTCGAGGACATCCAGATGAGGTTCATGAAGAACTACGGCAGGGTCGCCCATTCCGCGCTGGCCTATGCCATGAACGACGAGTTCGCCAGGGTGCTGCACCAGCAAATGGAGTTCTTCTCCAGCAACCCCAGCGCCGACACGCTCAACCGCCTCCGCGGCGAAGTCAGCGAGGCGAGTACCACAAGATGCTTGCATTTGGGACATTTCTGTTGTATGTTCTTAGTTAGCTGTGCTGAGTATACAGTGCTTATGCTTGCGAAACGTGCAGATACACACCGTCATGGTTGACAACATAGAGAAGATTCTGGACAGAGGCGACCGCATCTCGCTTCTTGTAGACAAGACCTCCACAATGCAGGACAGCGGTTTTCACTTCCGCAAGCAATCCAAGAGGCTTCGGAGAGCTCTCTGGATGAAGAATGTCAAGCTTCTGTAAGTGCCACACATCTCCATCTTCAGTATTTTTTTCTTGTTCTTCTTGTTAACTTTTGAGTACACTAGCAGCCAATTATGGATCAGTAGCATGGCCATTGAAAGTTTTTCTAAAAAGTTTTTTTTACAGTGTGCAACTCCCTGTTGATACCACAAAGCACCTCCAGATCTGTTATCTGCATAACCAGATTCCAGCCAGTTGTAGTTTTCCGTGTCCCCAGATTCAGTCTGGCTGGAAACTGTCATTTCTGAACATAAGCAAGTTTTATGAGAAATGCAAGATACTCCCTTCGTCCGGAAATACTTGTCGAAGAAATGGATAAAAATAGATGTATCTAGAACTTAAATACGTCTAGATACATCCATCTCTGCGACAAGTATTTCCGGACGGAGGGAGTATGTGCTTTGCTTACAGAACATATGGCTAAATTATACAGATAGAGTAAATTACACTGTTTGGGTAAGGGGTAACTTTAGAGGAGCTTTTATAATTTGAAGTAAATTCTAGAACTTTGTAAAAAAAATACCCCTCATCCAAACATCCTCTAACTCTCTAGTTTAATGGCTTAAGTTAGTGTGGTGTGTCATGACTGAAATCGCAGAAACCCATGTTCCGACTAGGAAATCTTGTAATTAGTGGCTACTATTGGCAAGTGCAGCCAAGTAACCAACCAATGGCTGTCTATAACACCAGAGTTTTATTTCTGTTGACTTTTACTGCCTCTGTTCCTAAATATAAGGCTTTTTAGACATTCCAATGCGGACTACATACAGAGCAAAATGAGTGAAAATCTACACTCTGAAATACGTCTATATACATCCGTATGTAGCCCGTATTGAAATCTCTAAAAGGTCTTATATTTAGAAACGAGGGAGTACATGTCAGTTTAACCTGTTTGGCAGCTTCTAAGATGTTTCTTGTTGTGCGTTTGTTGCAGAGCGGTGTTGACGGCGGTCATTGTGCTGCTACTTTACGTGATCATTGCGGCTTTCTGCGGAGGCCTGTCCCTTCCATCGTGCAGATCATAGAACAGTAGCTCGACACCATACATGATGTTCCAAGTTCGTCTCAGCTTCCAAAGCGAGAGCCTTATGTTTTGGTCAACAGATTCGCAGTTGAGTTCTCGGTAGATTGTTTTTGCTCATACAAGTCGATATGAAATGTTTGTACAAAAACCGGGTCCGTGTGTACAGTATGAAATGTCGTTTGTGCTTCCTTTGGGTATGTTGTGGCACTAGTTAAGAGTTGCTCGGTGCACTGCACTGGTTCGTCGAAATTATTACTGATGTATACCTCCCTTTCTGGAGAAGATGTGAACACTGAACAGGGTATGTTTTCTTTCATCTCCTTTTGCTTACTCTGCTTGTTGGGTGTTGAGCAAATTGTCAGCTATATTGGGATGGATGTTTTGGAAGCAGTAATGTCTGTAGATCTGAACGCTTTTGTGCTCTGCTTACATCTTGGATGGCGTGGAAGCAGCGCAACGAGAGTACCTTAGAGCATGCTAGGCCTTAGAGCCCTTCCCTGCTCGCCAGGATTAGAGCGGAAGCCAGGCTCCGGCATCTGGGCTCCTACTAGGCCATCTCCCAGGCTTGGAACTTGTTTTCTTTTGAATGAACTGAAGCGCAAGGCTCTTGCGTCGTCTCGACTCGAGAAAATAAGCACTTCTGTGCAATATTATGGTTGGGTTTTTTGAGTGGAGGGGATCCGAACACGTTAGTTTACTCGGTTGTGGTACACCCTCCGTTTGTGTTTATTTTTACTCCGTGTAAGATTTGTTTGAAATTAAAAAATATTAACATTTACAATACTGAAGTTATGTAGTAGTATGAACATTAATTTCATGATGCATCTAAAGTTATTGGTTTCATATTGTGAATGTCGACCTTTTTTCTTATAAAGTTAGTCAAACTTTATAATTAGACTTGAGATAAATTTTATATGCTGACTAAAAATAAGGGTGTGACTAGGTCTCAGTCAAACGACATACCATGTAAGAAAGGAAAAGGAAGATCAGAATTATTTTTTTTGCATGAATCTCAATATATGATCCCATAAATATAACGTGGACTGAGACGTAACCAAGTCTCAGCCGATTGAGAAGATTTAGGAAGACGGAAATCGTAGGGAGTACATCCTTGCCATGCCCGCCACCTTGTTTGAACTTTTGCCTCTTCTTCTTCTTCTTCTTCTTTTTTGCTAAAATAGGTGTGAGGATATCTGTACGCTTCGTTTTTTCAGTTGAACTGCTCCCGGTCGTGTCCTGTACTCCTATTCCGGCATCGATGAAATGCAGAGCAGTTAGAAAAGCAAAGCAAATTCCAGCAAACTAAGCAACCACTCCTGCAAACCCAACCACACTAAGCTACATCCCTCTCAACTTCTTCACCATCAAGCTCTTGAATCAATCATTCCTCCAACTATTCCATTACCTCTGCACCTGATCTGCATGCTGCCTGTGTGCATATATGCTGCACTGCGCCATGGTCTCTACTCAGCAAGCAATCTTCATCTTCATCTCAATCTTCCAAACAAGCAGGAAGTACCTGGCAGCTGAGCAGAGCAGCTAGCCGTCCCAGCCAGCATGGCCAGCACCAACGAGGCCACCGTCATCCACATGGACGACACCACCGGCAAGGCACCGGTCACGGCCGCGCCACCGCCAGGAGCCGCACCCGCGCCGGTGCAGCAGCAGCAGCAGCGCAAGTCCGGCGGCGGCGTGCCGTTCATCCTGCGCAGCGGCGCCGAGGGCTTCCGGCGCTGCATGGCCTTCGTGGACCTGCTGCTCAGGGTGGCGGCCTTCGGGCCCACGCTCGCGGCCGCCATCTCCACGGGCACCTCCGACGAGACGCTCTCCGTCTTCACCGAGTACTTCCAGTTCCGCGCCAGGTTCGACGACTTCCCGGCCTTCACCTTCTTCATGGTCGCCAACGCCGTCGCCGCGGGGTACCTGGTGCTGTCCCTCCCCTTCTCCATCGTGGGCATCATCCGGCCAAAGGCGACCGGCGTCAGGCTGCTGCTGCTCGTCTGCGACACGGTGATGGTGGTGCTGGTGACGGCCGCTGCGTCTGCGGCGGCGGCCATCGTGTACGTGGCGCACGAGGGGAGCCGGCGCGCCAACTGGGCGCCCATCTGCATGCAGTTCCACGGCTTCTGCCAGCGCACCAGCGGCGCCGTCGTCGCCTCCTTCCTCGCCGTCCTCGTCTTCATCCTCCTCGTCCTCCTCTCCGCCTGCGCGATCCGCAGACACCGCTAGGCTACGGCTACCTACGTGCCATCACCGACCGAGGTCGCTCGATGCTTTCGAATCCTTTCTGGTCTTGGTTGTGCTTTCTCTACTTCACTTTGATTTGATCTTGCTCATGAGTGAATTGCACCATCTCATATACTCCTGTGTTTCTCTGGTGTAAGGTGTTCGTCAATCAATTGTTCGTCGATCACTGTGGAATGTAACTATGTAAGTGTATTGATATTGATCAATTTGAACATTTCCGATTTCCAGTGCCAAGCAAACAAGAGAGAAATTCAGATGGTCAGTTCCATGATCCATCTCATATATACTCATGTACTCAGCACTGCAGCAGTGTTAAGTGTATCGATCAATTTCAACATTTCCGATCTGTCTCCATCCAATCACCTGGAGTATTTAATCAAAAACTACCACAATTCGCGGAAACGTGACAGAAAACTACCACTTTACGATTTTGTCCCGAAAACTACCACTTTTTTATTAATCCGTGACAAAAAACTACCAAGTGTGAAAACTGCTCGCTTTGCTTGGGTTAAACGCGAATCTGACTGCCCGACCCCACACATAAACGGGCTAAAAATGCAATCGGATCCCTAGTTTTTCTTCAAAAAAGCAATCGGGTCCTCCGCCTCCTTCTCCTCCTCGTCGCCGGCCTCCTCCTTCCCCAGCCGCTTGCCGCCGGCGGACGGGAACGGCTGCTGCTGCGGCGAGTCCACGTCGGCACGCTGGCGGGAGCGCGCGGCAGCGGGCGTGGCGCGTGCGCGCGCAGAGCAAGCCGCAGGGCGTGGAAGAGGAGGCCGGGCGCGGCCGATCACGGCGGGGCGCGAGCGGCCGAGGTCGGCCGGGGTCAGGATCTCGCCAGGATCCCCCTCCTCCGCCCGCTCGGGGCCG
>NC_041392.1:485846344-485849572 GCF_002162155.2 Triticum dicoccoides | reverse complement strand
CGCGCCGGGCGCGTCCTCCAGGAGATGGCCGAGCGCTTCGGCTGGCATCTCTCCGACGAGGATGGCTGGGGCCTCCTCGGCACCTCCTACGGCGGCCGCATCCCGAGGAAGGCCGACCGGCGCCAGAGCACCGGCAACGGCAGCGGCAGCAACAGAGCCCCCCGCGGCGGCGGCGCCCTGTTCGACACCGGGGCGGCCGACCCGGACGGGCCGAGGGGGCACGCTGGCACCTGGTTTGTGGGCCCAAGCGGTCAGTTTTGTGCTTAGCGCGGGCGAAGCGAGCGATTTCGCGACTTGGTAGTTTTTTGCCACGGATTAGGGAAAAAGTGGTAGTTTTTCGCACAAAATTGTAAAGTGGTAGTTTTTCGACACGTTTCCGTGAAATGTGGTAGTTTTTGGTTAAATACTCAATCACCTGGCATAACAAGCGAAAAAGAAAGAAAGAAATGCACAGCAGAGATGCATGGATCATGCATGAATGGTGATGGCAGTAATGTATAGAATATCACTGTTGCTTCTGGTTTTGCTTGCTGCGGTAGTACGCCATGCCCCGGATGCCGTCGGGGTCCATGGCGAACCCCAGCGGGCGGTAGAACCCGACCACCCTGGGCTCGGCGTAGAGCACGATGTTGCCGACGCCCTTGCGCCGGAGCTCCGCCACGAGGCGCTCCATGACGGCGCGGCCGAGCCCGAGGCCCTGGCACGACGGCTCCACCACCACGTCCCACACCACCGCGTTGAACACCCCGTCCCCGGCCGCGCGCGCGAACGCCACGGGGCGCCCCGTCGCCTCCGACGCCAGCCACGCCACCTCGCTGTGCTCCAGCGCGCGCCGGAGCCGCTCCTCCTGCCGCCGAGGGAACCCCACGCGCGCGAACACCTCGTTCAGCGCCGCCACGTCCAGGCCCTCCGCGGTGCGCCGCACGGCGAAGCCCCGGGACGACAGCTCCGAGTCCGACACCGTCAGCTGGACGCCCGCGACGGCGCCGCCGGCGGACGCGGCGGGGCGGCGCAGGAGGAACGGGTTCCCCCTCGGGTTGAGCTTGACGGCGGCGTGGAGGAAAGCGCGCGCGCGGACGCGGGGCTGCAGCTGCGGTTGTTGCATGGCTGATGTGCTGATGGCTTCGGACGCCTGTGGCCATGGACTGCTTGCTTATCCTTCCCGTCTGTTCGCTAGCTTTCTTCCCGCCACTAATTCTGTCACGCAGATTATCGGGTTCATCTGCCAATGTTAAAATTTTCCAAATGATAAATGGCACACGATACATACGTCTTCACGTTTTTTTTCCAACTAAAATTACCATCCGAGATAGAAAAAAAAGCCCCAAAAAATGAAACCTACCATCTGGAAAAAAAGTTGTCATGCTTGATAAGTTGTCATCCTTGCGTGACTAAATTTGCCATGAAAATTGTTCGAAGTTGTCATGTATTCGTGTCACATGTGTGACACTTATCAGGGTTAAAGGTAATAATAATTTACGCGAGTAGTTTCAGTTTATGAATGTGGATTCTTTTCCAAGCAATGATCATAGAGTTTTGTCACAATTATACTAAATCAGCAATAATTAATATGGATCAAAGAAAGCAGTTGAGATTTAAGACCTAGTATTATTGTTAGATACTACTTCTGTAAAAAAATACTATAAGACCTTTAGTAGAAAGTATATCTGTTTAAGTGACAACTAATTTTGCAAAGAAGACAACATAGACAAGGGAGCACTTTCGTCGTCTTTTTTGCTTCGCCGTCATCGATTGTGTCCTAGGGCAGTGACCGCATCTCCTTCCTATGCATTTCCTTTTTTCCTCTACTCTATTATGCGCACACTAACATTTCGACCAAAAAACAAAGACTGACACACACACTCACACAAGATCAAAGTCACGAAACTCTAAAACCGACAAAGTTACCGCAAATGTCTTATTGTCGAAGAGAAAATCATTTCTTGTTGACAAAGTATTCCACCTTACAGATACATAGGGTGTCAAACTAAGAGTTTTGATCCTGATGTGCTAGGCGTACAACACTCCTAACCATCAAACCATTTTTTTTGCAAGAATCTTTAATCATTGCAGTACAATGAACACCAGAAATAAAAATTACATTCAGATTCGTAGATCACCTAGCAACGACTACAAGCACTGAAGCGAGCCGAAGGCACGCCGCCGTCATCGCCCCTCCGTCGTCGGAGTCAGACACAACTTGTTGTAGACAGTCGGGAAGTCGTTGTGCTAAGGCCCCATAGGACCAGCACCCTAGAACAGCAACCGCCGCCGATGAAGAATAACGTACATCGAAGAGATCTAAACCGAAAACACAAATGTAGACGAACAACGACGAGATCCGAGCAAATCCACCAAAGAACGCACTACCGGAATGGGGGCTAGGTGGGGAGACCTTTATTCCATCTTCAGGGAGCCGCCGTCATCTCGCCTTCCTGAGTAGGACACAAACCCTAACAATATTGAGAAAAATGACTAAAAATGGAGCCCTCCTGCCGGCCTTTGTCAGGATCCACCGCACCTCCATGGCCCTAGTGCCACCGGAGACAAGGTGGACCTACGTCGGCGCCGACGAGAAGCATGAACCCTAACTTTATTTCTTACCATCGAACCGTATATTGATTCTTCTGGCGTTGATGTTTCATATGACCATTGCTAGAAAAAGATATTACATATGACCTTGATTTAAAATTTCACAAGCGAAATTGCGGAAAATCAAAAGTTAAAATTTCATGCACAACTAGTTTAATTACAATGCTTTCGCATAGTCTTTTCAAGAAAGTGTTTTTTCCACAGTTGATAAAATGGAGCATGGGGAAAGAAGAAGATGTTTTCTTAGGGGAAACGCTCACATCACCCGACCAATAACGACGACGCGTGCGTCCCTCGTCTCCTTGGCCGTCAGATTTTATTTTGAACAGATGGCTCGGGAGCAACCTATTACATAGTCTAGGTTTTGCAACTGAGCAGTTGTTGCAATCTCCCCAACTGCAACAACTGATATGTTGCAGGATTTGAATATGGATCCCTCAAGAGCAGATATCTCCCTTGCTCCTCCCGAGCTCCCCGTCGAGCCGCCACCTCCCTGTGTTGCTTCGATCGCCGCCACCGGCGCTCGCCACCAACAAGCACACCGACGATGTCAGCAACAAACATGCTCGGCGGCCACGTGCAGGCCGCATTCTACACGGCGTGCGGAGAGAGAGAGAGAGAGAGAGAGAGAGAGAG
>NC_041392.1:485738620-485846064 GCF_002162155.2 Triticum dicoccoides | reverse complement strand
TGAAAGAGCTACCGCCTACACGGGGATGCAACGAGTGAGAGAGCGGGGTGGAAAGAGAGATGAAGATGAGAGGGGAGGGGATGAGAAGAAGTAGGAGAGGAAAAGGAAGGGCGTATCAGCATGCTTCTCCGGCGAGCTCGCTAGCCGTCGTGGCAACGTTTCTGCAACATGTCATCTATTGCAAAAGGTTTTCTACAACACAAGCTTTTTTTGGAAAAATTATGTTAGAAAACGACCAACAACATTTCTACAACATACCCTCTGTTGCAAAGATTTCCGCAACATTACTTTTGCTGCAAATATTTTCAGGAGGAAAATAATGTTTAGAGGTGATTGCAACAAGCATCCTATTGCAGAGGGCCTATTG
Organism: Triticum dicoccoides; assembly: GCF_002162155.2. Taxonomy (NCBI): domain Eukaryota; kingdom Viridiplantae; phylum Streptophyta; class Magnoliopsida; order Poales; family Poaceae; genus Triticum; species Triticum dicoccoides. The sequence continues at coordinate 485,845,697 of NC_041392.1, read as the reverse complement.
CAACATCACTCTGGTTGCAAAGAGATGTCACTGCTCATGTGGGTAGATTGGATGGCCATTCGCAGATCCATCTAAAAGTGATAGAGGCAGTTGATCTTTTTCCGTTATCAGACGGCCGACATGTAGCGTCTAGAGACACGAAGTAAAACTTTTATGATTAAGGAAAAAAGACTAAAGATCATCTCAGAAAAAGAAAGGAAAGACTAAAGATTTGGGCTTTACAGCTCAAAATATATATTTGGGCTGTTTTGGGCCGGTAGTGTTAACATAGATTTGGGCCGTCACTCGTCCGGTCGTCCCAACTCGTTGTTTCTCCCAAATCCCCCACTCGGCACCGCGAGACCGAACCCATTCGCCATCTCGCCGCCGGTGAAGTCGCCATGGCCGACCACGCCGCAAGCGAGGAGGAGCCGCCCATCCTGCTCGACCGCGCGGCGCGTGCCACCCGAGGAAAGAGGTGGTCTCCCTGCTCCTCGCTCTCCCTCCCCCTCGCCCTATACCTATCTTCCCTTCTCCTTACGCTGTCTGCCCCCCCTGATTGCGCAGGATAACCAAGCTCGTAGAGGAGGAGGTCGAGCTTGACGAGGCTTTCTGGGGCCAAGAAGCCCTGAAGGAGGTCCGTCGGTTGCTACGGAATCATCTCTTCTGCTCATATTCATAAGCTGTTTACTGTTCTTCAACTTGCTCCGTCCTTTCTGGCAGGACGAGGAGGATGATAACTATCAGGAAGAGCAGGATGCTGGTGATGTATTCGACAGTGATTTCGATGAAGATGTGAGATCCCTCCTTCTGCTCATCCCAATCTGTTCAATTGGTTTACTTATTCATTGTAGCTTTTGTAAAGTTGGTCTTCTCTTGCTCTGTTGCTCATAATAATTTTCTCACTGCCTGTGCTAATCCAACTCCTTTCCAGGAACCTCAACCTGACGACGACCCAGAGAAGGAAGTGAGTGAGAGGTAACACATGTTTCATGGTAGCTCATAAGCATATCAGAGCACATTCATGCACTGCGTAACAGTCAGTTATATATATCTAAATCGTGCCCTGATTATGGACAAGATTACCTATTAAGAAGCGGCTAGTTTTCCCTGGGAAGACCATGAAAAAAATGAAAGCCAAGAAGAAGAAGAAGAAGAATAAGGTCATCAAACTAGAGGATGATGAAGGCATAGATGACAAGAATCCTGATAAGACAACTTCATCCAAACAATCAGATGTTCCTGATGAATGGGAGTCTGAGAAAACGATCAGGAAATCAACCAGAACATCTGTCATTGTGAGACAAGCTGAGCGAGAAGCAATACGTGCTGAAAAGAAAGCTACTGCTAAGGTCTGTAAACCGTACAGCAGCCCTCCACGTATTGCATTCATGGTTATTAGTATATTCAGGGACAACAGAATCTTGTAGTACCAAACAAATGGCATTTTCAGGCTGATTGATTGTTTTCCCTCTTTTATACTGTACCAGCCAATTAAGAAGAGAAAAGAGGGAGAAGAAAAACGTATGACACAAGAAGAGATGCTCTTGGAAGCAGCTGAAACTGGTCTGTTTCCCTCTTCGTTGTGCCTTTCCCAAAGATAAAGATGGAATCTGCCAGTGTTGATTGACTAGTTTACCTTTGTCTATTTTAGAGATTATGAACATGAGAAATCTTGAACGTGTACTGGCAAGAGAGGAGGAGGTGAAGAAAAAAGCTGTTGTTCAGAAAGCTGTCTATGAGGGTCCTACACTTCGATTTCACTCGAGAGATGGTAACTACTATATGCATATCTGCTTACATGTGAATACTGAACTTAGAAGCTGCTCCTTTTGTGCTGCCTTTTTCAATTATAAGAACCTGTATCCTACGCGTGCTGATTACTAGTTATGATCATGCTGAATTAGGGGAATCACGTCTGGAATTCATTAATGGGGCATCATTTGGGTCTGAACTTTGTACGACTTCAACTCCTTGTAAGTGTTGGTTTCTCTTTGGTGCTGTACATTTTTATTTATCTGGCAGTTTGAATTCAATGTAGTCTTGTATTAATTTTTGTTATTGTAGATCCGGAGAAATCTGTTTGCGTTGTAACAGGACTTCCTGCCAAGTATGTTTTCTGTACACTAGTTTGCTCATTCCTTAATTCATGTTCCTTTTCCCTTGTATGTGAAGTTGGAGCTTCCTTCCATCCATGTTTATACAATTACATATTTCACTTGATAAAATTATGCACACATGTTTCTGGTTTTTAATCGCTGCGTGTTTTTACAGTGCAGTGTTGGTTGGTGGTGGTTTGTTTTATTGTGATATATATGTGTCTGTTGGTTAGAGAGTGTCAGATTATGTCCAATCCAACAATCCCATACAAATTGCATTGCCTGAATTATTTTTGTGCACACCCTAGTTCTAGCAATTGTTGTACTCTTCAGTGTGTTCTGTCGTGATGGAATAGCAAAGGTAGTACTCCCTCCGATCCATATTACTTGTTGCTCAAATGGGTGTTCCTAGCGCTGAAATACGTCTAGATACATCCATTTGAGCGACAGGTAATATGGATTGGAGGGAGTACTTGATTCGGTGATTTGAAATGAACATACTCCTACATTAGTATCACCTGAACTGATGCATTCTGTTACAAGCTGAGAGTGGGTTATGTCTCCATGGTTGTTATTTGAAGTGATAATCTTATTTTAGGCTTGGCTTTACTTGTAGATACCGTGATCCAAAGACTGGATTACCTTATGCGACAATGGCAGCGTTTAAGATCATCCGGGAGAGGTACACTTTGGTTCTTTCCTTGGAACTAACATTTTCCTTTCTGGGTTGTAACTCTTTAGTAAGTGAAACAGTGCTCAGTGTCTGAATGTAGACTTGCAGCATGCTAACATTTTCTATGGGTGCATGTGTTCAGTTTCCTGAAAGAGGAGCCGGATAAGAAGAGGCCCAACATGTCAAATATGGGAGAACTCTTTGAATCAGTAGCCGGCGAACATTCTACGCCTAAGAAGAAAAGAATAGAGTCAAAATCGCCAATATCAGGGGACCTAAGGCACGGCGGACGCTTCAGACGAATACCTGCTCTTGATGTCATGGACGAGGACTGACAAGAGATCTTCTCTGACAGTGCGGTTGCATATGATGCCACGTGTTAGCATGAGGACTTGCCAGAGATCTCTGCTGGCGTGGTTGCATACGATGCCGTGATAGCATGGGGACTGGCCGGAGATCTACGACGGCGTGGTTGCTTACGATTTCATGTTAGCATTAGAAACAGTAGAGATGTTCCTGATGCTGCCGCTTGTGCAATGGCATGTTGTAAACGAACTGCTGTCAGTTGATGGCTTCTTGTGTTAGGTGTGCTGGAATCGTGGTCCTAGGGACTGTTCAACATAGCCTCAGCATTGCACCCTGACTTCTAAGCCACGTTCCGTATCATTTTGACATGGAACTTGGCCTTTTCATTCACAATAATCTATTGTGCAATGTGTGTCGGATTTCGGGTTCCGGCAGACCTTTGAGGTTCGAACACTGGAGTGCGTGCAGAGATTTTGCCTTCTACCTACCTGTACCCCTCCGCCTTGCTAAGATCTAAGCTATGGAAAAAAACAACATAAAAGACACAGGGTTTATACTGGTTTGGGCCACCGTTGTAGTGTAATACCCTACTCCGGTGTGTGGTGTGGTGGATTGCCTCTTGGGCTGATGATGATGAACAATACAAGGAAGAACAGCCTCGCGAGGGTTTGTTCTTGGCCGGGGGATGAACTGCTATGAGGAGTTCAGTCACCCTTCTCTCTCTCTCTCTCTCTCTCTTCTCGATTCTCTCTCCGATTTCGGTCTCAGCTTGTTTCAGGGTTGGCCGATTCTAGATCCCCCCTACCCTGGGGGTGGCTAGTCCTATTTATAGGCAATGGCCCTGGGCCTCTTCCCAAATATTGAGCGGGAAGGGCGCTAACAATTGGCCATTTTGAAGGGGAACATCTGGTACACTTATCCTGACTAAAGTTGGTCCTCGCCTGCCAAAGACTCTGGTGGTGACGCTGGCTTGGGCTCTACAATGACTTCCTCCCTGCCATTGGACTGGTCTTGGTCTCGTTGCATCGAAACGGGCGCCTTTGCTTGATGCTCCCGCCTGCGCTTGCTCCCTTTGCACCAAAGAGGAAAGGAGGACACTGCACGGGCTGGCGCCCGCCTGGTGCCCTTGGTCGTCATGGCTTGCGTCACGGGCACCTCGTGAGGTACCCCGCCTTGATCTCTCTGCCTTCTCGCGAGCCAGCCTGATGAGGCCGTGCCTGAGGAAGCTCCGTGTCGTCTGCCCCGCGAGGCTTGGCCCCTCGCGAGGGTCTTGAGTCTGTGTTGATGAAGATGGGCCGTGCTGGGCCCCCTTTTGAGCCATGCCGCGGGCCGCAGGCAGGCAAGTCTGGGGACCCCCGTTTCTAGAACGCCGACAGTAGCCCCCGGGCCCAAGGCGCGCCCGGACTTGGCCGTGCAGGGAGGCGAAAGGGCAAGGGCGAAGCGCCGCGGGCCCTAACAGCCTGCGGCCTTGGGCGCCGCGTGGCGGTTGATTGGACGTGGGCACCTCAGCAACCGCGCGAGTTGATAAAGGAGCGGCATCTGCCTGGGCTTTGCTTTCTGCTTTCTCCGGTTGCTGCTCAGATCTCCTTTCTTGCGCCTCTCCTTCCTTCCTCCAAAATTTCCAGATCTACTCCGACCGCGTGACCTAGGAAGCCATGGCGCCTCGTCAGTCCCCGGCCGGAGCTTGGTACTCGTTTGTCCTGGACTCGCCGAACGTGTCGGAGGCGAGCCTTGCCCGGTTGCGCCGGATGGCGGCAGCGCAGGGCATCGACGGGGCGAAGGTGTTCAAGGCCGATTCCGCCACCCCTGAGGGCCAAGGGAGCACCTTCTATCCGTTCTTTGTAAGCGCCATTGCTGCTAGCCTGGTGCCTCCCTTCTCCGAGTTGTTCTTCTCTGTCCTCCGCCATTATAAGCTAGAGGCTCTGCATCTCCACCCCAACTCCGTCCTTCTCCTGGCAATCTTCGCCTATTACTGCAAGGCTCACGTAGGGGTGCAGCCCTCAGTGGCCTTGCTGCGCCACTACTTCTACCTCCGGACCTCTTGTGGTCCTGCTTCTGCGTGCGCGAGCTTCATCGCGTACGGTGGCGCCATTGCCATTTCGAACCCCGGGAAAAGGATTGAGGGCTTCAGGAGCAAGTGGGTCTTGGCAGATGCTGGGCGCATCCACCCTCGGCTGATCTTGCCCACGGAGCAACCCACGAGCTCCAGCGATTGGGGTCGAGCGGAGCTCGCGGACCCCCACGCGAAGCTGGTGTTGGAGAAGATGGACACGGATCTGAGGCCGGCCAACATGGCGGCGGCGAAGCTGACCGGCGCGTCGCTGCTGAGGGAATTCCTGGAGCACCAGCTGGCTCCGCTTCGGCAGTACTCACTTCCGATGTGGAGGCCCCACCCGAGCCCCGCGGCCTTGGCCAACAAAGATCTGGCTGCGGTCCTCCAATCTCTGGTGGGGGGCGATGTGGCGAGGTTGGAGGGCGCTCCTACGCCCTTGTTCCTCCGCGACGACTGGGAGCAGGTAGTGGAGTCCATGCCCGTCTTCAACGGGGACGGGCCCGTGCCCATGGAAACTCCCAGGGAATCGGTGGACGTGTCCTCCGACGACTCCAGCGAAGAGGAGGAAGGAGGGGAGCGGGAAAAAGGGCCTGACTCCGAGGCGACTGACGGAGAGTCGAGGGCTCCCCTCCCTCGGCGCAGGTCCCGCGTTCTCCGCCTCTCTCCGAGCGATGACGACCAGGATGATGACGAGCAGGACGGCGGGAGCTTGCCCCCGATCCCGAAGAAGGACAGGACCGGGCTGATCTCCCGCGGGTCTGCCCCGCCCCCGAGGCGGACCGCAGACGCGCCTTCCGCTTCCAAGCTTCCCGAGGTTGACCCTTCTAGCCGGCTTTCAGGCTTCAAATTTGGCCGGAGGCCGCTTGAACTCACTGGCGACGACCCATAAGCGCTTGATTCTTGTCTTTATTTCTTGTTCTGCTTCTGAGGCATGACGTCCGCATCTCTTGGATAGGCTGGTGCCCGCAGCAAAGAAGCCGAAGGGAGCTCCTGAGGTTCCCTCCGTGGCAGCGCCTCTGCCCGCGAAGGAGGGTGACCGCGACGCACGGGCTTCTCCTGCCCGGTCGTCCTCGCGAGGCCTGACTGAGCCGGCTGGGGCGAGCTCAGCCCCCATGGCCCAAGTGACTCCCGAGGTGCCTTCGCCTGCTTCCGCCACCACAGCCGTTGGGGCGCAGCAGGCTCCGCCTCAGGATGCTGTGGTCGCGTTGCCGCCTTCTCCTCCTGCTCCACCGGCTGCTGTCTCTCCGATTCCTCATGCCGTTCTAGATCGTGCTGCTGCTGAGCTGGACCGACTGCGGCAGGATCTTCTTGGCGCCGACCCTTGCTTGGTGGCCGGCGCTTGGAGCTGGCTTCAGGATGGGTTCGCTCCAACGCTTCGATTCGGGCGGCGCTGGTCCAGGCCTCGACGGCTTGCAATGAGGAGAGGCAGGCCATCCTTGAGGCGAAGCCTGCTCGTGACGCAGCCCTGGGGGAGGTGGTCGACGTCCGTGGTCGCTGCAAGGCACTGGAGGACGAGTTGCACGGCCTGCGGGACCAGCTCGCGAAAGAGGCCCGCCTTCGCCAAGAGCAGGAAGAAGGCGTGAAGGCTCGCGAGGCGGCCGTCAAGGAGAGGGAGGTCAAGCTCAGGAGGCGTCGTGACCGCCTAGGCGCACTGGAGCAGGAGTTGGAGGCAAGGAAGGCCGAGCTGGACGACAAGGCCCAGGTTCTTGCCGAGGACCACGTGGCCTTCGCGGAGATGGAGGCGAAGGCTCGCTCCTCGCTGAGGACACTTTACGACAGCGGCCTGGAGAGCCCGCTGGCTGGCGCCGAGGACGGCCCCGCCAAGCTGCTTCTCTTTCTGGTTCGCGCTCTTGAAGACGTCGCCCTTGGCCTTGGCCCCACGGCTGAGGCCGAGGCGCGTGTCCTGTCTTCTGCAGCGCTGGCGCGGGTCCTCACCCACATCTACCTTCGCGATCCCGGCGCCGACCTCGACAGCCTGCTGGAGCCAATAAGCGGCGAGCGTGCCGCTGCCGCTGCCGAGGCCGTGAAGGGTCGCGCGGAGGCTCTGCTGGGGAAGTTCTGGGCCTTCAGCACCAAGCCGAAGCAAGGCGCTGCCGACCCCGCTGCTCCATGAGGCGAACCCACTCCGCGCTGCTCCACCGCCGACAAGTGACTCCGTTGTGGCTCCTGTCCTGCTTTTAATTCCTCCACATGTATCATGCCTCGGGGAGGCGTTTAAACTTGCGTTTGGCATTGAGATAACAGTCTGGACTGTAATATTTGCTTTTGAATTCCTTGAAATTTACGCTTTTCCTTCCTACTTGCTTGTGTTCTACGCCGGCAGAGCCCGGCCCCGCGCATACCTTAGCCGCCGTTAGCCCTGACCGGAAATCAGGACGGGACCAAGGAGTGAGGGGCTACGTGACAAGTTAGGCTCCTGAGTCGCGATGCTCAGGAGTCCCCCTTGGCGCACGAACAACAAGTAGGGAGGTGTGATGTGGGTGGATCTATCATTCTACGTCTATAGAGCCCGGCCGCACGCATACCTCAACCGCCATTAGCCTTTTGGAACTAAGGAGTGAGGGGCTACGTGACCAGTTAGGCTCCTGAGTCGCGATGCTCAGGAGTCCCCCTTGACGCTCAAACGACCTTCGTACCTTGGCTCCGCTCGGGGAGAGACGCGCGACGAACCAGGCCCGGGGGGCCTGGCTGGGTGGCGTGCGTCTGGGCGTGACCCAGGCGCAGCCCCCGTGCCCAGCCCCCTCGCGCGGCACTCCCGAGGGAAGGCGTTACGATGAGGCTAGACACTGATCTCTGGGCTCCCTGAGGTTGGTGCGGCCCGGGGGCCGCCCTCAGTTGTTTATCACCAGCGCGGAGCATAGCGCTTCCGTATGTGTATGGGCATAGCCGCTCCTCGGCAGTGTCGTCAGCCAGCGCGGAGCATGGTGCTTCCACTGGTACGTGGGAGGGGGCTCCCTTCGGGAGAAGCCCCCGGGGCGTGTATAGCCCCGCCCTGACACGTGGCTGGCACGGTAGGGCCTGGCGAGGTGTATCTGGGCACCCGTGAGCCAGCGCGGGACTCACGGGGCCCTACCTCTAGGCGGGTTGCGCCTGCCACTGGGCTTTATCTTGTGATGTGTCCCTGCAAACTTGGTTAGATGCCGACACTCTACGTCCTCGGGTCCCGGCCCTTGAGCTGGTCTCAGCCGTCGCTGGTATGCCAGGTCGCGATGCCGTGGACAAGGCCAGAGGGTGAGGGCTGGAGAGCCAGTAAGAGCCCTGAGTCGCGATGCTCAGGTACCCCCCCCTTTAACATGCAAGTGGTCGGCATGGAGAAGAAGAGGTGCCGTGGACAGGCATCAAATAATCAAGTATGGTGGGTCGAACGCATAGCCGGAAATAAACGCAAAAGGGATACCTGCCGCTGGGCCTGGCCCGAGCGACTTGGGGATGATGCAGCCCGAGGGGCGCCCCCAACAAGGTAAGCTAACAACATGAAATAAAAGGGATACATGCCGCAGGGACGGACCCACGCGGCCTGGGAATAATGCAGCCCTGGGGGGGCGCTCCCAGTTGGAAGTAAAACTTGAAAGATGTCACCTGATGATATTGAGGACGAAGGAGTGTTGGTGTAGCAGACTCGGTGGGCTGCGGAAGCCGATCCTCACGAGCCCCCAGGTCTAGGGGCCTCGAGAGGCTCCGAAGGTGCTGGTGGCTCCTCGCGGACCATCTCCATCTCCGCCAGGGCTGCGGAACGCCTGGCCTCTTGTGCCTCCATGATGCCCCTCATGAGGCGCTGGTACGTGGCAGCCGCGTTCGGCAAGCCGTAAGGCATGCGAACGTAGTTGTGGGGTGGACCTTCGCAGCGCCCCACTCACGAGGGCCAGAGGCGCTCCAGAGAGGCGACTCGATTGAGCCCTGGTATGTCGATGCAGACGCGCAGCCCTTCATCCTCGCCTGGATGGGAAGCCACAACTGGTAGGCGGCGGCCGCCTTTCATGACTCTTGACTCCTGTAGCTCCTGAATGGCCTTGCTGATGAACTCATGAGGGTCTAGCTCTTCTTGCCTTACTCCTTCTTGAGAGAAACGTGCTTCGAAACACGTCTCCATGTGGTGCCCAAGCGCCTCCCTCGTGACCTTAGCCAGGTCGGTGGCCCTCCAGGGGAGAGCCCCCGAGCCCTGCCTGAGGAGGGCGCCGGGCGCACTTTCCTATGTGATGGAAGGAGGTTCCCCCTGGGCAGGCGCGGGCCCTGAGGGGCCTGCCTTTTGAGGGGCCGCGCCTGACGATGTCTTCTTCTTCTTGGGGGCGGTCTCGGGAAGCCTCCTGCTTCCGCTATCCGAGTCTTCCAGTGACGCGGCCTGAAAGGATCGTTCCAGGAAACACACCATGTCCTTCTCTTCACAGGGCACCGTGATGACTCCGCCACTTCCTGGCATCTTGAGGACGTTGTAGCCGTGGTGAGTTACGGCCATGAACTTGGCCAGCGCTGGGTACCCAAGGATGGCGTTGTACGGCAGGCGAATGTGAGTGACGTCGAAGTCGATGAGCTCGGTGCGGTAGTTGTCGCGTGCCCCGAAGGTGACAGGGAGGCGGACCTGCCCAATCGAGACCGTGGAGCCGTTGGTGACTCCGAAGAAAGGCTTGGTTGGCTGAAGCTGGCTGTAGGGCACTTGGAGATTGTTGAATGTTTTCACGGACAGGACGTTGAGCCCTGCCCCGCCATCGATGAGGGTCCTGGTGACCACCATGTTGCTGATGATTGAGGAACAAAGCATCGGGAGGACTCCGACTGTAGCCGTACACTTGAGCTGATCTGCTGAGCTGAACGTGATGGCGCACGCCGACCACCTGAGAGGGTGCGTGGCTTCGAGCTTGGGGAGGACTGCATTCACTTCGCGGGCGAACTGCTTGAAGATGCGTTGAGAGGCTGGGGCTTGAGGCCCGCCCAGGATGCAGGCGATCGCGCGCGGCTCCTGGAAGCCCCCAGCCCCCTCGTCCTGATGGCGGTCCTCGTTTCTCCTTGGCTGCGGCGGCAGCGGAGGGAGGCCCGCGTTGCCTTGCGGGCGATCCTCGCGAGGCTGATCCCTCCAGTCTCCCTCGCGAGGCGGGTCTTGCCAGCAATCCTCGCGAGGTCGATCGCGCCACCCTTGGCGCGGGCAGCGGTCTTCCTAGCGTCCTGCGTTCCTTCCTCCTCCTCGACCGTAGCCCCGGTCACCGCGGTCGGGGCGACGGCCGATCCTTCCTTCTCGCACGGCTCGGAGCTCTTGACATTCGTTGGTGTTGTGGGTGTGGAGGTCGTGGTACACACAGTACCGACGGCCCTTGGAAGGTTCGGGCTGATCTCTGCCCCGCTTGGTGTCTGGTTCTGCCGCGAGCACGGCAGCTCCCTTGCGCTTCACATCCTTGGCCTTGGGCTTCTTCTCTTCTGGGTCTGCGGCAGGCAGCTCGAGGAGGGAGAGACGCCCTTCCTCAGCCCTGGCGCACTTGGTTGCCAAGTTGAACAGCTCCAAGGAAGTGCACAGGTCTTCATGCATCGCCAGCTCCTCCTTCATCTTGACATCGCGCACGCCGTCGGAGAAGGCTGAGATGATGGCCTTCTCGGTCACCTTGGGAATCTTGAGGTGTGCGTTGTTGAAGCGCTGGATGTACTTCTGCAGGGTCTCTCCGGGTTGTTGCTTGATGCGGCACATGTCGCTCACGGCGGGTGGCCGATCGCGAGTACCTTGGAAGTTGGCGATGAAGCGGGTGCGCATCTCGTCCCAGGAGGAGATCGTGCCTGGAGCCAGGTTCAGGAGCTAGGTGCGGGCCCCGTCCTTGAGCGCCATGGGAAACCAGTTCGCCATGACCTTCTCGTCTTCGTTGGCAGCTTCGATGCCCAGCTCATAGAGCTGGAGGAACTCCGCAGGGTCGGCCGTGCCATCGTAACGAGGAGGTAGGTCTGGCTTGAACTTGTCGGGCCACGCGACACTACGTAGCTCGGTGGTGAAGGCACGGCAGCCTTCTGTGGCCACGGGAGGCCTTGGGTAACGGAGAGCTTGGTCTTGCATGTCCCCACGCGCTGCAGCTGGGAACAGCGCGGGGTCTTGACGTGCGGGAGCAGGAGCATGGTCGCAACGTGCTGGAGCAGGGAGCGCCCGGGCAGCTTCTTGCGGGCGAGGGACTTCTTGGCAGCTCTGCTCTTGCCGCGCTGGCACCTGACGGAGCGGGTTCCGCCCAGGGGCCACGCGCCTTGGAGCCATGGCGCCTTCTTGAGGAGGAGGCGGCCGGGGCGCCGCCGGAGCTTCGTCGCCCGCGCGGGGCGGGGTGCGGTGCAGCGGAACGGACGGCACGGGAGAGCCCCCTGCGGCGCGGACGAGCTCGGCGATGCGGTCGAGCCATTCTTCGTAGACGTCGTCGATGGGACGGTAGCGCAGGAGCTCGTTTGCCGCGATGAGCGCAGCTCGAGCCTCCATGCGTGCGCGGAGCGCGCGGGACGAAGAACCAGCTGGGGTGAGCGAGGGAGTAGCGGTGCGGCCGTCTTGCCGCACGGACGGGTGCTGAGACGACGCTTACTGCTCGTCCCCCGCCGGGCCTGTGGCGGCGTTGACGGCAGGTGACAGGAAACGGCGAGGACGCCCGCCGACAGGAGCCGTCTGGGTGACGCGGGAAGCGAGAGCGGCCCGGCGCTCGGCGCGGGCCCGACAGTGTCAGACATGGACGCGATGGTCGGAGGAGAACGGGGTGGTGGAAGACGAATTCCGGCGCACCCCTACCTGGCGCGCCAAATGTCGGATTTCGGGTTCCGGCAGACCCTTAAGGTTCGAACACTGGGGTGCACGCGGGGATTTCGCCTTCTACCTACCTGCACCCCTCCGCCTTGCTAAGATCTAAGCTATGGAAAGAACAACATAAGAGACACAGGGTTTATACTGGTTCGGGCCACCGTTGTGGTGTAATACCCTACTCCGGTGTGTGGCGTGGTGGATTGCCTCTTGGGCTGATGATGATGAATAATACAAGGAAGAACAGCCTCGCGAGGGTTTGTTCTTGGCCGAGGGGATGAACTGCTAAGAGGAGTTCAGTCACCCTTCTCTCTCTCTTCTCGATTTTCTCTCTGATTTCGGTCTCAGCTTGTTTCAGGGTTGGCCGATTTTAGATCCACCCTACCCTGGGGGTGGCTAGTCCTATTTATAGGCAATGGCCCTGGGCCTCTTCCCAAATATTGAGCGGGAAGGACGCCAACAATTGGCCATTTTGAAGGGGAACATCTGGTACACTTATCCTGACTAAAGTTGGTCCTCGCCTGTCAAAGACTCTGGTGGTGGCGTTGGCTTGGGCTCCACAATGACTTCCTCCCTACCATTGGACTGGTCTTGATCTTGTTGCACCGAAACGGGCGCCTTTGCTTGATGCTCCCACCTACGCTTGCTCCCTTTGCACCAAAGAGGAAAGGAGGACACTGCGCGGGCTGGCGCCAGCCTGGCGCCCTTGGTCGTCATGGCTTGCGTCACGGGCACCTCGTGAGGTACCCCGCCTTGATCTCTCCGTCTCCTCGCGAGCCAGCCTGATAAGGCCGTGCCTGAGGAAGCTCCGTGTCGTCCGCCTCGCGAGGCTTGGCCCCTCGCGAGGGTTTTGAGTCTGTGTTGATGAAGATGGGCCGTGCTGGGCCCCCTTTTGAGCCACGCCACAGGCCGCAAGCAAGCAAGTCTAGGGACCCTCGTTTCCAAAACACCGATAATGTGGTTTTTGTTGACGACATTTCATACGTACATGTAATCTGCAAGTATCCAGGGGAGAGTCGCCCCACCCAATGAAGACTGGCTGGTATCAGCTTTCAGAACACCTTATCTTGGCCTTTGGCAACAAGCTGATACGCCACTACTCACATGGTGTCAAGCAGCAAGAAAGAACAAGACGCTTGCGCTTTCCATGGCTGCGCCCACCATCAGAGCTCATCCCCAGCACCTGTTTCTGAAAGCAGATGATCGCCCACCATCAGAGCTCATCCTGGAGCTGTTGGAGAACGTCGGTGGTCTGATGACTATTGTGCACAATACCCTCAACACTGAACAGGCATGCAAGCGTGTGCTATCACCATTCCACACAGGGGCAGGTGATGATCAACAGAAGTTTGAAGCGTATGCTACAGTTTTGGATGTACCATTAACAGAAGTTTGAAAAGCATCATGCATGCATATAATAAATCTGAAAAAATAAAAATAGGATCATGCATGCATATGTATTCTGAACGGCCATATATATCCCAACGTCCGCAGGTAAGCTGGAATCCTCCTTACGTCCAAGTGGTCGGATACGACTTTGGAAGTTAAACACGAGTCCCATGGTCGTCCAGGTGAGAGCGGGAGTCCGTCGGCAAGCCTTGCTGCATATAGAAGTAGCGCACACGTTCCTCTGATTTGTGATGGAGTCCCAGTTTCCCAGATACAGTGGAATCGAGGCCTGGTGCTGAAACGAGCTCCAGATCTGCCATGTGATCTCGACGAGAAGCAGATATGGTGGAACCGGGACCTGGTGTCTGTACAACTGCAGACCCGCAGCTCGATCTGGGTGCTTGTTCACCTCTCCACCAGGGGTGGCTGCACCAGAACATCGGAAGGATGCATCGAGTGCCCTGTCTCTCCGAATGGGTCACCTGAATTTTCAGCGCGGTTTTTGTTTTGTCAAGAATATTCCGCCCAGGTCGTCTTTTCCCTGTAAATAGCTACCCCCACATCCAAACAAGGCCTAAGGGAATCATGCATCCCAATCCATTACAAGTACATTAAAACAAGGTATGAAGCAGGATGCAGTTCTGCTTTGAGTGTATTCAGAAGATGTATCTCACTGTACCCAAGTACAGATTTGGGAGTACAGAGTGGTGCTCTCTATCCATACATAACACAGTAACACACTGCCACGATGATTATGCAGATAGGCCTTCTACTTCACAGTAGCCAGAAATGAAAAAAATAAATAACAGACAACAAATTACAGTCAAAATTCCTTGTGTGCAGAAGAAAATGTTTTCGCCCTGGAGAATCTGATGCCGCTCACATTGGCTAGAGAACAAAGGGTAATTCTGAAAATTACAGGTCTATCTGCTGTGGAAAGCTTAGCTTTTCGTAAATCCTGGTGTCTAGCGCTCTTCTAACTAGGCATGCACTTCTCCTCGTTACTAATACACAAAACATGATGATCTAGCCTATGCTCCCTTGACTTTACGTGATGGAGGCCGCCGGAATATGTTAATGAGATCGTCGAGGCCCTGTTCAAGAGAAAACGTATCATCTCAGTTGCAGGGAAAGAAAGCTTCTAGTTATGTTTACAGAAATGAATCGGTCCATACCCGTGTTGTGATTACTAGGAAACTGAAGAGAACAATTAGATAGGAACCGAGCACCAGAAGGAATAACAGGTCGAAAGTAACACTTGCAACCTGTGAAATGGACAATCAAAGGCCAGTTGAGGTTCTTTCAATGTGGTAATGGTGATATCTAAGAAAAGCAACATAAAAGGTGGATAGGAATTCATCCGTGGATGACACATCACAAGGCACTACCAAGCTAGAGGCTCTATATATGCTCAGTACACTTTTATGTCATTCTGAAATTAAATGGCGATATCCAAACATGGAGAAAGTGTGGCATGAAGCTTACACACTTACCTGGTATACGTTTAAAGTTGATTTTGTTGCATCATAGAAAGTGAACATGCCATCAAGGACGTCATTTTGAACATGCACATCCGTAGTATGCTCGGACAGTTCCTGCACCAATATATAGATAGTGTCATGGCTTGCGAGGAAACTATGAACAAGGTGAACTAGATGAGGTCACTGATAGCAGGTACGCAACCTTTTTAAGTGCTACGATGAAGGGGTCATTCTTCTGAAGAAAAGGCGCAACCCGTGGTGTCCGTGAAAAAAGATCCAACCAGGACCGGATGTAGTGAGGACTGATGGCTAAACTGCTGTTATCAGCAAAAACATCAATGTTCCTTCCTCTCAACCCGTAGATTTGTCTCTGTGAAGAGGCATTATTAGTATAATATCAGACTTCATCTAACTATAAGAATCTTGGTTCAGAAGAGCAAGAGGCGGACGGTAACTTTAGTTCTTCCAATCACTTATTATAGCAGCATTTTGCACATCTAATCATTTTAACATTCAAACATGCCACCTAAATAACAAGAAACCACTGAAACATGGATGGACGGCAGAATCTCCTAAACCTTCGTCTAATTATAAGAATCCTGATTTAGAAAAGAGCAAGCGGCAGCCAGTAACTTTAGTTCTTCCAATCAATCATCATAGCGGCATTTTGCTTACCTAATAAATTCTTGCATCACATTCAAACAGACATGCTACCTAAATAACAGTATCACATGAAACAATTGTAGTATGGATGAACAGCTGAATCTCCTAAACCTTCGTCTAACTATAAGAATCCTGGTTCAGAAAAGAGCAAGAGGTAACCAGTGACTTTAGTTCTTCCAAACAATTATCATAGCAGCAATTTACATTTCTAATGATTTTTAGCATCACACATGCTTATAACATGAAACCATTGTAACATGGATGAATGGCAGAATCTCCTAAACCTTTGTCTAACTATAAGAATCCTGGTTCAGAAGAAAGCAAGAGGTAATCAGTAACTTTAGTTCTTCCAAACACTCATCATAGCAGTAATTTGCATTTCTAATGATTTTTTGCATCACTCAAACATGCTTATAACACAAAACCATTGTAACATGGATGAACGGCAGAATCTCCTAAACTGGTATTTCTATGCAGCTAGACATTTGAGTGTAACTGAAGCACTAAAATAACTCGATCAACTTTGTGTTGACATATTTCAGGAGAAACTTCATGCTAAGTTAAAACCAGTTGAACAGGTATATTATCCTACATACATGCTACTGCTGTGGACATTTAAATCTAAATTTCTAACCAAAGTGCAAAGTAAAATGAAAAAATTCAGAGCAAATGATTTAGCTTACCGCAAGACTCTCAGAAACTAATTTGACAGTTCTCATTACTGACTCAACATCTGCTGATTCTCTGAAAGAAGGAATATACAAGTAAAATATTAAAAACTAAGACAGTGAAAAAAGGATTAGGGTGTATTAGAAGTGACTTCACCTAGTGTCATACAGACCACCAGTGCTTTCCA
Source organism: Triticum dicoccoides (assembly GCF_002162155.2). NCBI lineage: Eukaryota > Viridiplantae > Streptophyta > Magnoliopsida > Poales > Poaceae > Triticum > Triticum dicoccoides. The sequence continues at coordinate 485,829,456 of NC_041392.1, read as the reverse complement.
AAAATTCAGGAGGTGTAGACAATTCCGAAAGAGTTAGCGCAGTCACCCTAAACCTCGAGAATTGCTCATGTTCCCATGCTACCTGCAAGATTGCAAGCATGTCACTTGGCAAGCTTGAAAGTTTAACGAAATAGAATAGTTAATCAGCAATGCTAAAGCGGTAAAAGGCTTCTAGATTCCAAAATGTAAATACTAAAAAAGCATATTAACTTCTACAAATAGCATATACTCCCTCCGTTCCTAAATATAAGGCTTTTTAGAGATTTCAATGCAGACTACATACAGAGAAAAATGAGTGAATCTACACTCTAAAATATGTCTATACATCCGTATGTTAGTCCGTATTGAAATCTCTAAAAGGTCTTATATTTAGAAACGGAGGGATAGTTCTGAACTCGTTTCTAAACCAGCCCTGATGCTAATACTAAGCTAATTCTTGATCCTGCACTCGAAATACTATGTCAGGCTACCATGCCAGAAGAATTGATTCACCAATAAATATTTCAAATGCTATCATGCTAGTACTGACAGTAAGTACATGTAAGATGGATTATCTGAAATCCTGATGGGATCCAAACCTAATGAAGGTTTACAATGCTTCAAAAGGCAAGAACATACTCTAGAATTTGACACATTAATCTTCTTGTGCTTGATGCCGACTGAAATGCCCATTTCCTTGGAGACATCTGAAAAATCCTGAAGCAAAGAAACTTCGAGTTGTGAATGACTTATCATTGCAGACAATTGAGGTTATGGACCAAAAACTTGAAATGGCTCTGTACTTCAAAGATTTGCTTGATGTAAGGGTTCTCTGGAGGCTTTGATACATGCATCCAGAGATCATTGCTCCAGGAACCAACGCTATTCAAGCAAATTGCATAGTCAATACTCTCGCGTACACGCTGATCGAAACTTCTAAGCCACTGTAACAAAATTTGAAAACCATACAGCTGTGAGTTGACCATGAATATGCACCAGAAGGCTTTCATAATGGCGCAAGATGATCACTAACCTTGCTAGTTCCATTGTAATTGTAGGGTCCGCCAGATGTTAATCCAAAGAGAAGATTAAACTTGCCTCTGGTCTTAGGACTTGAATAGAGGCGTGAAAAGATCCTTGCAATTTCTAGAAGAGCCACAGCTCCACTTCCATTGCTGTCACTTCCCACGGAAAGCGCCTAAAAACATATGTATTATGAAAATATTGAAAATAATATCAAAGATTCTTGAAACATTTTTTCTGGGTTACATACAGGTGCAGCACCAAAAGTGTCATAGTTTGCAACTATGGCAATGGTTGGAAGCTGTTCAGCATCGCCCTCTCCGTTCGATCCAGGTAACCATCCCTGCAACTCAAAGATATTAAACTTAGTCCTGTTGACATCTCATGAAAGATGGGAAACACTATTATATTTATAAGAGTCAGATATCAGGTGTAGCAATCACTTCTGGCATATAGCCAGCCATTCATCATGGTCTATTTAATTGTTTGTTTCGAAAGAAAACAGATCTATAAGATGTTGCAGTGAATTATAAAGTAAATAAGATCAACCTGATGAATGCGAAAGTAGACAGTAAATTCATGTCAGAGCAGCTACCTGGATATTTGAAATGGTTGGAGATGACACCTTTTTAGGTTCCGCAGAAGGCACTACAAGCTTGTATCTACAAGTCCAAAAGATAATCAAGACCATGCAGGAGGCTGACAATTTATAGTCAAGTGCTACACTAATTATAGTGCAAAATGCTGGACACTCGAGAGTATGCTGAGTTTCGTCTTCAAGTATTACCCTCCTGTTGATGCAGAGGCTGGCTGGCCTGAAGAGGCAATTTTACGAATATCTGCCAATAGGTTATCCAAATTGTCGTCATGGAAAGCGAAGTACACTGGAAACTGCATTGAGTAATGCACATGAGTTAGCCAAAATATTATATCATATTTAAAAAGTTGATCACTGAACAAAGAGGAAGCAGGACATTTAGACTGCAAAAAAAAAAAACATTAGCAAATCTGAAGGAAAGATCACTATTTATAAAAACAATGTTATACTGTAAAGAGGGTCACAGAAACTGTTGGTGCTCTACCAATAGCAATTTAAAGCGTGCATCCTTCAAAACAAAGAGAAGTTTGGTTAACAGCTAAAAGCACCAATCAGCATTTCAAATGCAACTATAATTGTATTAGTTTTGTTGAGCTACATTGCCAAATACAAATTTACAAAATAGATTGCAGAAGCTCAATGCATATTTACAGTGTTATAATTTGTACTTCTAAATGTTATATCTGTGGAGCTATGTGATATAACTAACTAGATACTGTATAAGTAATGGAACATATAAATCACAAGCAAAGATAGAAATAATTGCCTAAGAGATTTATAACTTACCGGCACTTCTTCATGCATGAGCAACTTTTCTAGCTCAGCCAGCACATTCTTTGGTTCCCCCTTGTCATCGTTGTTTCCCTCAACATTCTTAGTGCTGATGTTTCTCGGGAGCAGAATGAGCAACCCTCCAAGATGTTTTTTCTCTGCCAGGTACTCTGAGTAGTACGTAATGAAACAGAAGTTTGTCAACACTATTATTTCAATCAAATTTCATGTGCAAAATAAATAATTAATACTGTGGTTCATTGAAGAAACATGATCTTTTTCGGATGGCTCATGCATGATGGAACATCATCGTTGAGTCATGATTGTTGTAGTTTAGATGCCATGACTTGACAGTTCGTAATGCCACATGAGTGAGTGCATACATTTTGGTAGGAGTAAGTACCAAACAAGTCAGATGATATAACTGAAGGCATACTAAAGCCCATAAATAGAGCTTATCCTGGCTGCGACCCGGTTGCTGTAACTAAACGAGCAGCATGTGCCATTTAGAAACACGAAAGTAACAGATACACCCCGACACCGGAATCTTACGAGATCGGAAAGTATATCGCAAACACTACACATCTCGATCGGCAATGCGAAGTGGCACACAGATCGAGCTCAATTCTAGCTAGAGCCGGCGAAGAGCTCGTCTCATCTACTACAGCGTGCTGGTACTAGGAGGATGGGGCGTAAGAGGGAGGGCGGGAGTACCTCGGAGGAAGGAGAGCGGGAGGTCGAGCAGCGGCGCGACGAGCGCGGAGCGGGAGAGGTCGGCCCCCGCGGGGAGCGGGAAGGCGGCGGCGTGGTGGTTGAGCGCGGCGGCGCGGGAGCCGAGCGGGGCGCCGGCGAGGTCGTACTGGATGAGGCGGTAGACGCCGACGGCGGCGGCCGCGTCACCGAGCTCGACGCAGGCGAGGAGGACGAGCAGGACGGCGAGCGCGGAGGAGACGGAGGCGACCACCTCCCCGGAGGGAGACATGGCCGGCGCGGCGGGGTGGGGTGGGGCTCCGGAGCCGGGGCGGAGATGCAGATGCAGCCGCTGCCGCTGCCGCTGCTGCCGATCTGATTGGTATCAGACTGGTGTTCAATCAAACCAAGTCCTCCTCTCGACCTCACCTTCACTGCGTGCGGAGGTGGCGGCGTGGACTCGCGTGGTAATTCCCTCTGCTTTTCTGGGCTCCTTCGCATAAACTTCACCATGTGATTTCCGATCGTGGATTAACATCGCATGCATGCATAATGGAACAGGTCATGTGCGGGCTTGGCATAGTTAATTGATACTGCCATGCTTCGGTTAATTAGTGGCTATAAACTAATCCCATGGGTGAAACATCATGGTAACTTTGCAATGTCAAGTGACTAGCTACATTCTTGTTTGGCATCGCGATATTATTTGTTGTGTTCAGCTACGTTCTTATTTTACTCGTTGAGAGTCAGGCTCCACTCTGACGTGCTTTGCATCTTTGAATTCCAATGATGCTTATAAAAAGGAAAAAAAATGATGTTGTGTTTCTTAGGTTATTAGGCAATTTTTATTAAGCTAAATTCAGTTTGGCAACATAATAAATGTGCTAACAAAGCATATCATGTATGATAAACCAGGCACATTTAGCATATATATGAATCGGAAGCATTTGTGAACGCATGTCTAGGTTGCATCCTGATGTTCCTTTGGGTGGATTTTTGTTAGGCGCTTTTCTCTTTCAGAATCTATGTGAACTGCTCTTTTCTGATATCATATACCAATCCTATGTCAAGTTTGGTTACGACCTCTGTGTTTGTTGTACATTGTTTGGATGTTTACTTGCTTATGCCCGATCATATCCAGACTTTCTTCAATGACTACACAATCCTAGAAAGGTTCTTAACTGAAATATCAGAGACTTAAACTCCCCAGATAAATGGTTGCATTTTCAGAACAACATTGAAGAGAGTGGTTGCACCGTGGTGTGTTTCGAGGGAACTAAAAAAGAGCATATTAACATACCCTTCATTAGGAAATTTTGTCCTCCAAGATTTGATGCCTTCGCGTTTTCTACCATTTGTAGTTAGATCTGGTGGAATTCTCGTTGTTTCACTTCAAAGGAGAGCTCCTTTTCAGAATGAATCTGCAACTTATGTAGTGCTTCAGTCAAACAAATGTGGGAATTGCTAGACTCACATAAATATCTATGCTCCATGACAGGATGATAAAAAAACATGATTCCTTGGTTGGCTGGATGGTATCTTCATATCCCTGATGATCCAGATTGGCTGCTTTTAGGAGATTTCGACCTCATTGAAAGCTTTGACAATAGAAGCAAACTTGGAAGGGGAAATTGTAGGAAGTCAGAGTTTTTCCATCCAAGAAAGCCTTTCTAGTTTAACATCTACATTTCTAGATATTATGGTAGTTCGAATGACTTGTTGCATTTTAATGCAGCAATCAGTCAACTTGGTCTCGTTGATATCCCACTTAAAGGTAGAAAATTCATGTGGACTAATATGCAAGCTAGCCCTCTTTCAGAGTGATTGGACTGGTTCTTCACGTCACATCCTGGACATTATCTTACCCCGTTACTTTACCCTTTCCTTTAGCTGTGATAACTTCTCACCATGTGCCTCGTGTTATTCACATTAAAACATCTATGCCCAAGAGCAACATTTTAAGGTTTGAAAATTGGTGGATGGATCATGACAATTTGTGCCTTCACTGAAGTCTATTTGGACTAAGAGCATTCGCTATGTAGATGTTACTAAGAGGATTAATGCGAAAAAATGGAGGTTCTCAAGAAAAGCTTGAAACTTGGGCCAAAACCTTGTCTATTTGTGACGCCCCAAGGCCGGAGCTTCAGATGCCTTCCAGGGTTTCCGGGTTCCGTCGTGTGATTTGTTTGGTTCATTGCATTCATCTTTGCATTGTGTGCATTGCATCATGTCATCATGCCATCATGTCATTTCTTTTTCTTAACTCAACTAAATAAACCTATGGGTCTTCGATCCATTTAAAGGGATATTCACATGGTGAAATTCTCTTTATAACATATCTCCCAATATGCGTAGGGAGCTATATTAAATATTCCATTTTCGGAATCACCCATGAACACACGTGCAATAATTCCCCATGTCTATTCCTCTTCGAGTTTGACCTTCAAACCTTGCCAATATCTCTCATCTCTTTTATCGAGGCTCCTCCTAAAACCTCAACATTTTTTGACACTTCTATAACCAAGCCCTAGTTCAAACCCATTTGAATTAAATTCAAATGTGTTTGAATGACATCTTTCAATCATGTCTCCCCTAATTTTCATGGACAGTGCACATTTTTACGAGTCCGTGAAAATTATCCCCGTGCCCAAACTCTTTCTCTAACCTTTATTTTCTCCCCTTTTTCTTTCTCTTTATTTTTCTGTTTTGAAAAGGGTGAGAAGAGGAGTGAGAAGAGGGAGCCAGGCCGGCCATTTACCTCTAAGCCCATCAGCCAGCCCACCTGGGCCTCTCGCGCCGGCCCACCAGTCCCACTGCTAACCTAACCCGATCCCCTCCTCCCTCTCGCTCCCACCAGCGCCGCCAGGAGCCCGAGACCCATCTCCCTCGCAGCGCCCCATCCGCTCGATCCCCGTGCTCCAACCGATTCCCTCGACCCTCTCCCTCTGGTTCTCCTAGCGCCGCCAGCTCCTCCTCCACCTCGCCTCTCCACAAACCCCGTTGTTGCTTCTTCCAGCATCACTGGATGCGTCCAGGGGACCAATCCCCATGGCGCCGTCGTCTCAGGCCACGCCTATAACGCCCTCGATGCGGCTATAGCTCCCACGTGTCGAGGCACGACTTAAAGACATAACCGCATTGAAAGCAATGTCGCAAGTTAGGCAATCATCACAACATCCCATGTAATATATATAGTAAAAGGGGAGATACATAGTTGACTTACACTCGCTACGTCACATCAAAGTACATAAATAACATGCATCATACAAACACTCATGGCCCGACTACGGCGCGAAAATGGAAAATAACCCAACATGCGACACGGTCCCGATCGAACCCCAACTGGACACCACTACTGATCATCAGGAAAAGACACATAGTAACGCTGAGAATCCTCGTCGAACTCCCACTTGAGCTCGTACTCGTCACCTGGAGCGGAAACACCTGGACCTGCATCTGGAGTTATAGTAATCTGTGAGCCACAGGGACTCAGTAATCTCGCACCCTCGCGATCAAGACTATTTAAGCTTATAGGAAGGGGTAAGGCAAATATGTGTGGAGCTGCAGCAAACGACTAGCATATATGGTGGCTAACTTATACGCAAAAGAGAGCGAGAAGAGGAAGGCAAAGCGCGAGCGAGAATCTAGAGGAACAACCTGCGCAAGCATTACTCCAACACCGTGTCCACTTCCCGGACTCCGCCGAGAAGGGGCCATCACGGTAACACACACGGTTGATTCATTTTAATTAAGTTAAGGTTCAAGTTATCTACAACCGGACATTAACAAATTCCCATCTGCCCATAACCGCGGGCACGACTTTCGAAAGTTCAATCCCTGCAGGGGAGTCCCAACTTAGCCCATGACAAGCTCTTACGGTCAACGAAGGAATAGACCTCCACCCGAGACGTTCCGATCAGACTCGGTATCCCGGTACAACAAGACATTTCGACAGGTTAAAACAAGACCAGCAACACCGCCCGAATGTGCTGACAAATCCCGATAGGAGCTGCACATATCTCTTTCTCAGGGCACACTCAGATAGGTCAAGCTACAAGTAAAACCAACCCTCGAGTTTCCCCGAGGTGGCCCCGCAGGCTGCCTGGTTCGGACCAACACTCAGAGGAGCACTGGCCCGTGGGGGGCTAAAATAAGATGACCCTCGGGCTCCGGAAACCCAAGGGAAAAAGAGGCTAGGTGGAAAATGGTAAAACCAAGGTTGGGCATTGCTGGAAAAGCTTTAATCAAGGCGAACTATCAAGGGGTTCCCATTATAACCCAACCGCGTAAGGGACGCAAAAATCCGGGAACATAACACCGATATGACGGAAACTAGGGCGGCAAGAGTGGAACAAAACACTAGGCGAGAGGCCGAGCCTTCCACCCTTTACCAAGTATATAGATACATTAAGATAACATAGCAATATAATGATATCCCAACAAGTAAATAAATGTTCCAACAAGGAACGGCTCCAATCTTCACCTGCAACTAGCAACGCTATAAGAGGGGCTGAGCAAAGCGGTAACATAGACAATCAACGGTTTGCTAGGACATGGTGGGTTAGAGGTTCAACATGGCAATTGGAAGGCTGACAAGCAAAAGGTAGGCATCGTAGCATTGGCATAGCAAAGAGCGAGCAAACTAGCATAGCAAAGATAGTAGTGATTTCGAGGGTATGATCATCTTGCCTGCAAAGCTGTCAGAGTTGACTGGATCCCCAAAAGCAAACTCAACGGGCTCCTTGTTAGCGAACTCGTCTCCCGGCTCTACCCAAACAAGACAAACAAGCAACAAGGATACAATCAACCACGTGCAAGCTCAAACAATAAGATGCAATGATGATATGCTATGCGGGATGCGATGCGGGGTGCAAAATGCAAGATATGACAGGAAAAGCATGAACCTGGCCTCAACTTGGAAAACCAAGTGTTCCACTGGAAAGATGGGATGAAATCGCTTGAAAACGATATAAAGAACGCCGGAATCGGAGTTACGGTTTGGAAATGGCAAGCGATTTAAGAATGACACCGGTCTGCGATTTACAGCAAGTAGGCATCTAAATGCAACGAAATGAACATGCTACAGCCACCAAACATGACAACAAAATACATGGCAGGGATGCACACAAGATGCTTAACAAAAGTCTAGCACTGAGCCACGGCCAATTCATCCATTATGAGGTTCAAACAAGCATGGCAAAAACGCAAATGCAAAACAGATTTCAGACTTAGTGAAATTAACACTTGTGTGAAATTTCAGATCATGAAGCCCTCTTCGGAGCAACAAAACAACATGATACATGACCTGATTAAGACAAATAAGAACATGGCATGGAGCTACTCAACAAGCTTAACAAAAGTCCCTAAGTGACCTGAGGCCAAAAGGGATCACAAAATATACTAATAAGCACACGAACATAGCTAAAACACAATCAGATTTCAGACTTAGTGAAAACTGAGACATGCTGAGATTTAACTCACGAAGGCATGTAAACAAGCTTGATGCACTCACTACGGTACAAGTCATGGCAAGGCAAGCATACATCCATTAAGAAGGCACAAAATACAAGCTAGAAATGGCAAGAACAATGGCATAGCATGCACGGATCAACTACAATAGCACCGGCAAAATCGCAAACGAGTTGACGATCTGCCCAGATTCACGAAGCAAAAGTAGAGCTCGATTGACTCAAATTAGGGTGCTCCATAATTGCAAGTAAAGACATGGATGGATAGAGCATAACAAGATTAACAAAACTCCTTTACTGATCATCCTCAAAAGAGGCACGGATCACTAGGAAACAGCATGAACATATGGCATCATGAACTAAATAATCCCACACTTAGTGAAAACTACTAAGTCCCTGAAAACAGATTTACCGGGTGCCTCACTTTGCAAGCTTGCACAAGTCACCACACACATCCTAAAAATGCATGGGTTGCACCTCTGGAAAGATAACAAAATGCATAACAAAACATAAGGACTCACAGGCATATCATGCACACAATAATCATGGCAAAAATGACAAAAGTCTAAGATGAACTAGCAGATCTGACAATTAACTCACGAAGCCTCCTTCTAACAGCATTTCGGGCATCAATATGAACTCAAATGAAAATAATGCACTGGAATGAAATGATGTACTCGTCGAGACGAACATTTTGATATACTATATGTCCAAATCGGAGCTACGGATGCGGAGATATCACCGGTCAAAGTATGCATAAAAAATTAGGGTTAGGGACGAAAAAGTCAACCGAGAGGGGATCTAGATCTAGATCCAGCCGGCTGCACTGTAGCACGCACGCACCCCGAGGTCGCCGGAGTTCACTGTTCGCCGGAGGAGGAGATCGTCGCCGGGGACTTGCCGGAGCTCGGGGAGGAGGAGGCCGGACGTGGGGAGGAGGAAGGCGCGGGGCGGCGGCCGGCCGGCTCGGGGCGGAGCGGTGGCGGGGCGGCCCGCGGCGGCGGCGGTGGCCCGCGTCGATGGCCCGCGTCGATGGCTCATGTTCAAACCGTGTTCGAATTGTCGATGCATGTTGCCCCTCTTTTGCCTTGTTACCGTCGTCTCGTGGGACACCCGGAATCCGGGAGCGCCCCACCATCTTTTGCACGCAGCCGCACACTTCTCCTTTGCATCGGTATCTCAATCGAGTTACCGGAACCGGAACGTTGCCGTGGCATAGTTTTCGTTTTCGTTGCCGTGGCACCCCTTTCCTTTCCACCACGGTGACAAATGCTTCATAATGCTCTTGTCAAACTTTTAATAAAAATTGCATAAACTTGTTCATGTCATCCGCATCATGTTAACAACATCAAGAATGTTTAAAATTGTTGTTTGTATTAATTTGCTAAATGCATATGGGGTTTTACCGGGTTTGTTGTTTGTTATATCCGGCCCCATTTAAATTGTTTAGATGGTATAGTTTTGTTATGCCTCATCTCTTGCCATGTTTAACAACATTTAATATTGTTGGGTACCTAAACGAAATCGAACTAAATAACTTGAATGTGGTGTTTCGTCAATATGCAACAGAGTTACATGTTGAGCTCCACTTAATTTGTAGGATTGTTTGTGCATTTTGCCATGCCATGCCTTTTTAAACCGGACATGCATCATACTTGTTTGCGCATCGTGCCATGCTTATATGATGTTTGTTTGCTATGTTGTTTGCTTCTTTCCGGTGTTGCTTCTTCGGGTTGGTTTCGATAACGTCGTGTTTGTGAGGATTCGTTCGACTACGTCCGTTTGTCTTCTTCATGGACTCGTTCTTCTTCCTTGCGGGATCTCAGGCAAGATGACCATACCCTCGAAATCACTTCTATCTTTGCTTGCTAGATGCTCGCTCTTTTACTATGCCTATGCTATGATACCTACCACTTGCTTATCATGCCTCCCATATTGTTAAGCCAAGCCTCTAACCCACCTTATCCTAGCAAACTGTTGTTTGGCTATGTTACCGCTTTGCTCAGCCCCTCTTATAGCGTTGTTAGTTGCAGGTGAAGATTGAAGTTTGTTCCTTGTTGGAACATGAAGATGTTGTTCCTTGTTGGAACATGTTTACTTGTTGGGATATCACAATATCTCTTATTTAATTAATGCATCTATATACTTGGTAAAGGGTGGAAGGCTCGGCCTTATGCCTGGTGTTTTGTTCCACTCTTGCCGCCCTAGTTTCCGTCATATCGGTGTTATGTTCCCGGATTTTGCGTTCCTTACGTGTTTGGGTCATAATGGGAACCCCTTGACAGTTTGCCTTGAATAAAACTCCTCCAGCAAGGCCCAACATTGATTTTACCATTTGCCACCTAGCATTTTTCTTTCCCTTGAGTCGGCCGGCTCAAGGGTCATCTTATTTTAACCCCCCAGGGCCAGTGCTTCTCTAAGTGTTGGTCCAAACTGAGCGATGTCCGAGGCTACCAGGGGCAACTCTGGGCTGGCTTACCCGACGTCTGGCTCATCCGATGTGCCCTGAGAATGAGATATGTGCAGCTCGTATCGGGATTTGTCGGCACATCTGGGTGGCTTTGCTGGTCTTGTTTTACCATTGTCGAAATGTCTTGTAACCGGGATTCTGAGCCTGATCGGGTCTTCCCGCTAGAAGGAATATCCTTCGTTGGCCGTGAGAGCTTGTGATGGGCTAAGTTGGGACACCCCTGCAGGGATTTGAACTTTCGAAAGTCGTGCCCGCGGTTATGGGAAAATGGGAATTTGTTAATGTCCGGTTGTAGAAAACCTGAAGATGACCTTAATTAAAATAGATCAACCGCGTGTGTTACCTTGATGGTCTCTTCTCGGCGGAGTTCGGGAAGTGAACACGGTGTTGGAGTAATGCTTGACGTAGGTTGTTCTAGGATCACTTCTTGATCATAGTTGTTCGACCGTGCTTTGCCTTCTCTTCTCGCTCTCTTTTGCGTATGTTAGCCACCATATATGCTAGTCGCTTGCTGCAGCTCCACCTCATACCTTTTACCCTACCTATAAGCTTAAATAGTCTTGATCGCGAGGGTGCGAGATTGCTGAGTCCCCGTGGCTCACAGATACTTCCAAAACCAGTTTGCAGGTGCCGTTGAACCGTGCAGATGACGCAACCAAGCTCAAGGAGGAGCTCGATGAAGATCTTGTCCTTTGTGTTGTTTCGTTCTAGTTGATCAGTAGTGGAGCCCAGTCGGGACGATCGGGGATCTGTGTAGCATTTGGGGTAGTCTTCTTTTATTTTGGTTCTGTAGTCGGACCTTGATTGTATCTGGATGATGTAATGCTTTGTTTCATGTAATTGTGTGAAGTGGCGATTGTAAGCCAACTATGTATCTCTTTCCCTTATGTATTACATGGGTTGTGTGAAGATTACCTCACTTGCGACATTGCTTTCAATGCGGTTATACCTCTAGGTCGTGCTTCGACACGTGGGAGATATAGCCGCATCGAGGGCGTTAGAAGTTGGTAATCAGAGCCTTCCCCGACCTTAGGAGCCCCCCTGCTTGATCGAATCATTGACGTTGTTGAGTCTAGTAAAATGTTTTGAGTCATTTAGGAATTATATATCGGAGAGTTAGGAATCCTTTTTACTCCTCAGTCCCTTCGTTGCTCTGGTGAGGCATCCTGACGTAGAGTTTTGACTCTTCTCTTCTCAAATTTCACTAAACTTTTTTTAGGATCACGCGGGTATCTTGGAATCGTTCCGATGGTTTTGTGACGAGAACATTGTTCTTGGTGCCTCCTGTCATTTAGGGGTTGTGGCAGTGTCCCGGGGAGTTGAGCTCCGAGGTGTTGTCGTCACAATTTTATCGTTGCAGTTCTGGAATACCTGAGTTTAGTTTCGCCGACATTGAAAATCTCTTTTATGCAGTTGTTGGTGAGATAACCTCGACGCCATCCAGTACTGGGGCGGGAGTTCGGGAGTATTGCCATAACTCGTATAACGGATGCTTTTCGAAGGTTGAGGTAGACGATTTCCGAAGGTTTCTTGGTTATGTGTTGAAGGATGGATACAGCTGGATGTAGGATTTGCTAGTTTTGGGTGAGATATTATGCTTCCCCTGTATCCCCAATACCTGATTGCATAACCGGAAAGTTTCGGGAGTTTATAAGTGGGAATTCAAGTAGCTCTTAGGATATTTTTCCGACAGATGTATGATATGAAATTGGGGTTCGACGTCTAGTGGTCCACCTATCCACGTTTGGTTTTACAGTGGTCTCGTTGTGTCTTAAAGAGTCCTTGGCTATGCCGACTCGGGGACACTTCGTATGTCATGTGCACTGCCTTGTACATGATGGTGTTGTACGATCGAGCCCGTGTAGGCCCCACCACGAAAACTTCGGGCGAAATCTCTATCATATGTTTGTTCCGGCTTATTTTCCAAGCCAATCCTTTGTTTTTGTTTTTCAGTTGTGGTATTCGAGTTGCTTTGAAGTCAAATGTTGATTCCATACCTTTCCTAAGCGGTTTTCTCATGTTCCTATGTGAATACCAATCCTTCTCGATCATCGAGTCTGTCATGTCAATCCTTTTCAACCGGTGTGTTTTCTCTTCAAGTGGATCTGATCATTTCAACATCCGTAAGATGACCTCTCGGTTTTCCCAACGTTGTTCATTTTATCCGCCCTCAAATTGCCTTTGTTTTTCCCACCCACCCACCCTTTTTCTTTAAGGGCTCGGATTTCTTAATCAAGTATCCATCTTATTGATGTGAAGTCTCTCCATTCTTTTCCACCAATATTCTTATCCGGTGATTCTCAGGAAGATACTAACGGAGCTTCAAGTTCATCATTCTTCGTTCTCTTTCTTCTCCGGTGGATTCAATTCAAGCTTTGTCGATCATATCTTTTCCTCGTTTCAAATGCTTTCTCATGCCGGTGCAATTCTTAATCATCCATTTCTCGCTATTCATTTGTTTCGGAGTGCTAAAGATATCTCAAGGCTCGTCTTGTCATTCAAGATCCGTTCAACTTATTTTGATGTTGTTATCTCTTTCAAGCCATTTTATTTAACCGGTGCTTTCTCTCTTTCAAATCGTTCAACGGTGTTTCTTTTGAGTGGGCCCTAACCCACAGGTCTTTTTCCAGGATCTTACCTGACTCTTCTATTTTCCCGGAGCTACCATCAAATTCATTTCAAAGTTTGACGTAAGAATGAGTTATCATCAGTCAAATGCCCTTCTCCAAGATCTTAACAACTCTTTTCATCGTTGACTCAATCTCTTCGCTTTTGATTCTTCCGGAGTGCCTAAACAATTCTTGGTGGTGTTTCTCGTCGTCATTCTCTGCATTTGAAGACCGAGGAAGAGTTTTCCTCCAAATCTTATCCGTTCTCTCAAAGATTCGTCATTCTAGCTTGTTGCCATCCTCTCATAATTGGTTTTGATTGTGAAAATTCTTTTCACCCATCCGGAGCAATTCAAGAGTCCTTCAGTTTGTTTCTCCGAAGCCCATAATCTCAGAATTATTCATTTCCAGCTTTCAGCTCTCGTTCTCTAAATCTTACCAGTGCATCATTCAAGTATCCTCTAATCAGCTCGTGATCTCTTCGTTCACTTGCAGCTAAATTCTCTCAAGTATCTTTGTTCATTTCATAATTCTTCCCGGTGAATTGTGCCTTTGCTATGTTTATTTTCAATTCTTACGATGGTTTTTCTCAAGATTCTCTTCCTTCATTTTCATATCAATTTATTCGTTGTTTCAATTATATCGGTGGTTCGTTGAAGACCTTCTCAAGTTTGCGCTATATCTCTCTTAATCCTTTCTACGAGAATAAGTAGTGTGCCAAATCCGTTGTTTGTCATCAATTTAAATTGGTGAAGGATACGCATAACGTAATTCTTATTCTTGTTCATCCAAGTGATTAATTCCTTATTCCGGAGGTTTATCAAAATTCTTTATTTCAATGGTTTCATCTTTCCTTTTCCGGAGTTCCAAGTTTTCTTGGTTTTATCATCGTGAAGAACCATCTAATCATTGCAAGGTTTCGACTTTATTCTTTTCATCCTTCATTTCGTTTGATCATTCTTTTCTTACCGGAGTTCTTCATGGAGGATCTACATGATGGTTCATAAAAGAGCTAATTCCTTCTCGAAGCGTTCATCAAGATTCTTTTCAGAGGAGCTCAAACATTCTTCATCTTCCATTTCTAAGTGCAGTTCTTCCTATTTTATCTTTTTGAGGTGGTGCTATGTCACTCTTGATAATTTTCCTTCGTGTTTCATGACTCACAAGTTATCAAGAATGAGTTATTTTAAATCCATCAATCTCATCATTGGAGTTTTCTTGGGTTATTTTTCACCTAAAACCTTCCCTAAGGATTGTGTCTATTAATTGTGCTTATAAATGATCCAAGTTCTTCATCTATCCTCCCGGTGATATAAGCTTCTCGTCTCCTTGTTGATATCAATCCAATCTATCGTTTCCGTCAGTGCCAGAATTTCAACTCAGTTTTGGGATGTTTTCCATAAGCCCACAACAAGCTTACTCTTTTCGTTGTTGTATTTTTTTCAACAACTCCGTTCGACCCTTCTCCTAAGATGCTTTCAAGCTCATTCGGGATAAAAGATATTGTTTTTCTCCTCCGTTCATTCCATTTCATTCTCTCTTTTCTTCCGGAGGCATTGTGATGTTGCTCTTTTCAGTCATCATCTCGAATTATGAAGATCATGATCTTTTCATGCTTAACCTTTTAACCGGAGTGTTGTGCCCTCTGCTCAAGTTCTCTCATCTTATCAAGTTTCATATCTCTTTTCAACTGGAGTGTTGTCCGAATTTGTTCTTCCTTGTTACTCTTCCCTACCGGAGTGTTTGCAACTTTGTTCTTCTTCGTTGCATTCTTTCTTTCAATTTGTTCAACCTCGCAAGGTTCTTTGGTTTCACTCGTTTGTCAAAGAAGCAACTTAGTTTTACCTCTTCTCTTCCTCTTCCTTTTCCCTCCAGTGCCATCCTAGATCTCGGGACGAGATCTTCTCGTAGTGGTGGAGTGTTGTGACGCCCCAAGACCGGAGCTTCAGATGCCTTCCAGGGTTTCCGGGTTCCGTCATGTGATTTGTTTGGTTCATTGCATTCATCTTTGCATTGTGTGCATTGCATCATGTCATCATGCCATCATGTCATTTCTTTTTCTTAACTCAACTAAATAAACCGTATGGGTCTTCGATCCATTTAAATCGAGGGATATTCACATGGTGAAATTCTCTTTATAACATATCTCCCAATATGTGTAGGGAGCTATATTAAATATTCCATTTTCGGAATCACCCATGAACACACGTGCGATAATTCCCCATGTATATTCCTCTTCGAGTTTGACCTTCAAACCTTGCCAATATCTCTCATCTCTTTTATCGAGGCTCCTCCTAAAACCTCAACATTTTTGGACACTTCTATAACCAAGCCCTTGTTCAAACCCATTTGAATTAAATTCGAATGTGTTTGAATGACATCTTTCAATCATGTCTCCCCTAATTTTCATGGACCGTGCACATTTTTATGAGTCCGTGAAAATTATCCCCGTGCCCAAACTCTTTCTCTAACCTTTCTTTTCTCCCCTTTTTCTTTCTCTTTATTTTTCTGTTTTGAAAAGGGTGAGAAGAGGAGTGAGAAGAGGGAGCCAGGCTGGCCATTTACCTCTAAGCCCATCAGCCAGCCCACCTGGAGCTCTCGCGCCGGCCCACCAGTCCCGCTGCTAACCTAACCCGATCCCCTCCTCCCTCTCGCTCCCACCAGCGCCGCCAGGAGCCCGAGACCCATCTCCCTCGCAGCGCCCCATCTGCTCGATCCCCGTGCTCCAACCGATTCCCTCGACCCTCTCCCTCTGGTTCTCCTAGCGCCGCCAGCTCCTCCTCCACCTCGCCTCTCCACAAACCCCGTTGTTGCTTCTTCCAGCATCGCAGGATGCGTCCAGGGGACCAATCCCCATGGCGCCGTTGTCTCAGGCCACGTCGCCGGCGGGATCCCGCATGCCTCCGCCCGGATCAGCCCGCGCGTCATTCCCGCCGACCTCGACCTCCAAGGCCCCTTCCCTCGCGCCTCTTCCTCCTTCTCCTTCCCATCTCCACCTCTCATCTCTCTTGTTCTCTGTAACAGGAGCCCAACTCATGGCCGCCGAACCCCTGCCTCGACTCAGTTCTCACAGGAGATGCCGTCGAGCGCTCGGAGCAGCACCTCCCTCCATTCCCTGCGCCGCTACATCGCCGGAGCAGAAGCTCCATCCGCGCGACCTCCGTCTCCAGCAGTTGCCGACGAGCGAGCCGCTGTCACGACCGCCCGCCTTGTCGCGTTCCCCTCTGCCTATGTCCGCCTTATTTCATCTCTATTAGGGCCTGCCTCCTGGCGCTGCGGGACCTCGATGCCGAGTACCACATAGTTTGATTCCTCATAGTCACCACCGAACCCGTTTGCATACTTTTGCTATCGGATGCGCCAAGTCCAGCCGGTCCGGGACCACCTCAAGTTCGACCACTGCACGGATACGCCAAGTTCGTCTACGAACCGTGAACAACTATCGTCGACGTTAAACGTGTACCACTACCGCCGCCCGAACGTCTACAGAACATGTACCGTTGACCCTCGAAGAACCGTGGACGTCAAGATCCTCGCCATGACTTCGAACATCTATGGAATGTGCACGACTACAAAATGGGTACCACTACCATTGCCGAAGACCCGTGTAACGGAACCGTCAAGTTCGACTACCGTCATGTGAACAACTACTTCCTCTACCATCGCCGAGTACCACTACTTCCCACGACGATCGTGACGACTACACCGCTTGACCCGAACCGCTCTGAGAACACACGCTTCAAAGGTATAACCATCGAGACGACATCCGTGATCGAATGCTTGTGATGTTTGAGATGCTCATGTTCAAACCGTGTTCGAATTATCGATGCACGTTGCCCCTCTTTTGCCTTGTTACCGTCGTCTCGTGGGACACCCGGAATCCGGGAGCGGCCCACCATCTTTTGCATGCATCCGCACACTTCTCCTTTGCATCGGTATCTCAATCGAGTTACTGGAACCGGAATGTTGCCGTGGCATCGTTTTCGTTATCGTTGTCGTGGCACCCCTTTCCTTTCCACCACGGTGACAAATGCTTCATAATGCTCTTGTCAAACTTTTAATAAAAATTGCATAAACTTGTTCATGTCATCCGCATCATGTTAACAACATCAAGAATGTTTAAAATTGTTGTTTGTATTAATTTGCTAAATGCATATGGGGTTTTACCGGGTTTGTTGTTTGTTATATCCGGCCCCATTTAAATTGTTTAGATGGTATAGTTTTGTTATGCCTCATCTCTTGCCATGTTTAACAACATTTAATATTGTTGGGCACCTAAATGAGATCGAACTAAATAACTTGAATGTGGTGTTTCGTCAATATGCAACAGAGTTACATGTTGAGCTCCACTTAATTTGTAGGATTGTTTGTGCATTTTGCCATGCCATGCCTTTTTAAACCGGACATGCATCATACTTGTTTGCGCATCGTGCCATGCTTATGTGATGTTTGTTTGCTATGTTGTTTGCTTCTTTCCGGTGTTGCTTCTTCGGGTTGGTTTCGATAACGTCATGTTTGTGAGGATTCGTTCGACTATGTCCGTTTGTCTTCTTCATGGACTCGTTCTTCTTCCTTGCGGGATCTCAGGCAAGATGACCATACCCTCGAAATCACTTCTATCTTTGCTTGCTAGATGCTCGCTCTTTTGCTATGCATATGCTACGATACCTACCACTTGCTTATCATGCCTCCCATATTGTTAAGCCAAGCCTCTAACCCACCTTATCCTAGCAAACTGTTGTTTGACTATGTTACCACTTTGCTCAGCCCCTCTTATAGCGTTGTTAGTTGCAGGTGAAGATTGAAGTTTGTTCCTTGTTGGAACATGGAGATGTTGTTCCTTGTTGGAACATGTTTACTTGTTGGGATATCACAATATCTCTTATTTAATTAATGCATCTATATACTTGGTAAAGGGTGGAAGGCTCGGCCTTATGCCTGGTGTTTTGTTCCACTCTTGCCGCCCTAGTTTCCGTCATATCGGTGTTATGTTCCCAGATTTTGCGTTCCTTACGCGGTTGGGTCATAATGGGAACCCCTTGACAGTTCACCTTGAATAAAACTCCTCCAGCAAGGCCCAACATTGGTTTTACCATTTGCCACCTAGCCTTTTTCTTTCCCTTGAGTCGGCCGGCTCAAGGGTCATCTTATTTTAACCCTCCCGGGCCAGTGCTTCTCTAAGTGTTGGTCCAAACTGAGCGATGTCCGAGGCTACCAGGGACAACTCTGGGCTGGCTTACCCGACATCTGGCTCATCCGGTGTGCCCTGAGAACGAGATATGTGCAGCTCGTATCGGGATTTGTTGGCACATCTGGGTGGCTTTGCTGGTCTTGTTTTACCATTGTCGAAATGTCTTGTAACCAGGATTCCGAGCCTGACCGGGTCTTCCCGCTAGAAGGAATATCCTTCGTTAACCGTGAGAGCTTGTGATGGGCTAAGTTGGGACACCCCTACAGGGATTTGAACTTTCGAAAGCCGTGCCCGCAGTTATGGGAAGATGGAAATTTGTTAATGTCCGGTTGTAGAAAACCTGAAGATGACCTTAATTAAAATACATCAACCACGTGTGTTACCGTGATGGTCTCTTCTCGGCGGAGTCCGGGAAGTGAACACGATATTGGAGTAATGCTTGACGTAGGTTGTTCTAGGATCACTTCTTGATCATAGTTGTTCGACCGTGCTTTGCCTTCTCTTCTCGCTCTCTTTTGTGTATGTTAGCCACCATATATGCTAGTCGCTTGCTGCAGCTCCACCTCATACCCTTTACCCTACCTATAAGCTTAAATAGTCTTGATCGCGAGGGTGCGAGATTGCTGAGTCCCCGTGGCTCACAGATACTTCCAAAACCAGTTTGCAGGTGCTGTTGAACCGTGCAGATGACGCAACCAAGCTCAAGGAGGAGCTCGATGAAGATCTTGTCCTTTGTGTTGTTTCGTTCTAGTTGATCAGTAGTGGAGCCCAGTCAGGACGTTCGGGGATCTGTGTAGCATTTGGGGTAGTCTTCTTTTATTTTGGTTCCGTAGTCGGACCTTGGTTGTATCTGGATGATGTAATGCTTTGTTTCATGTAATTGTGTGAAGTGGCGATTGTAAGCCAACTATGTATCTCTTTCCCTTATGTATTACATGGGTTGTGTGAAGATTACCTCACTTGCGACATTGCTTTCAATGCGGTTATGCCTCTAAGTCGTGCTTCGACACGTGGGAGATATAGCTGCATCAAGGGCGTTACACTATTATTAAGGAGGATATTGCTGATACCAATGCTTTGATTACCCTGATTGATTCTACGAAAAATTCAAAGATCTCACAAGTTCTAAATATGCTCTTAGGAAAGATCTTGAGGCCCACCTGACTTTGTAGCATCAGCGGTAGAAAGTCTATTGGTAACAGAGGGGCGAAATTAATTTGGTGCCTTTATGAAGTGAAATTCTATATTTTCTTCACTCCGTGGCCATAGTACAACATAGGAATAATAACATTGGCACTTTGGTATTTCCTAATTAATGGGTCTATTTTTTCTAATCATGATGCTAAGGTAGTGCCCTTAGATGATGCTTTTTAAAGGGAGATTGTGTCAGACTAACAATTTTGATATTCCTACTGAACTTCTCAGTCTCTTGGAGCCCCATACTGGCTTTGATTTTTTAGGATAACCTTTCACCCTTGAAGAGATTGATGCTATCATCAAGGAATTACCTTTTAATTAATCTCTTGGACCTGATGGTTTATACAGACTTCATCCAAAAAAATTGGCCCATTTTAAGAAAAAATTTATATGATTTTTGTGACCACTTTTATAAGGGAAACTCATGCCTCAAAGTATCAACGACTCTTTCATTTCTCTAATACCAAAACGGCAGGTGTTTCTCGAGTCAATGATTGTAGGCTATTTTCTCTTTAGATTTGCACTATCAAGCTCCTTACTAAGCTCCTAGCTAACACATTGCAATCCATCATCTCGAAATTGATACATGTTAACCAATATAATTTTAGGACTATCCAAGGTTCTAGTCCTTGGGCATATGCGTATATGTTCAAATGCCCCAAAAGCAAACATCCTACTGTTGTTTCAAAGCTAGATTTTGAAACACGATTTGATAAGCTTGATCATGGAATGCTTATGGTTATCCTTAGGCAAAAAGGGTTTGGCAATAAAAGGTCTTACTAGAATAATCAAATTTTTTCCTTGGCTACCTCCGTTGTCCTTCTAAATTGTGCCCTGGGAGCTTGTTTTATATGTAGAAGAGGAGTCAAATAGGGTGATCCTCTCTCCCTACTTCTATTTATGTCGGCATTTGATTTTTTACAAGCAATTCTGAATGACACCATGCAAATAGGAGTCATTCAGCCATGTGTCAGGTTTCTTTCATGTCCAAACTTTCCCACTCTTCAATATGCATAATGATACTTTGATAGTTTTACAAGCTTGCCCTCTCCAATTCACTCAGCTCAAAGTCCTAGTTTTTTTCAGAACCTTTGGTTTGAAAGTTAATTATCAAAAATCCAGTTTGATAACTATAAATGTACATGATCATGAAAGTTCAAGGACTTTCTCACATTCTAGGCTATCATGTTGTCGTATCTTTGTGTCCCCCATAGTTTTTCAAAGCCAAGGATGTAGATTTTCATGTATATCATTGAGAGAACTCAAAAGAGATTAAGTGTTTTCTCACAATTCTTGAGCTATCATGGCAGCTTACTAATGGTAAATGTTGGTTTGTCGGCATTGCCCACTTACGGGATACTTGTAGTTATACAAGGGCATCATCCGACAGTTAGATAAGTACATAAGGCACTGGTTTTGGAGAGGGATAGACATTGAAAAAGAAGATTCCTCCTCTTGTTGCTTGGGATTTGATTTGCACGACCAAGAATGAAGGGGCTTAGGAATAGATCAACACACCCAGAACAATTGTCGCCTTCTCAAGATGGTGCACACATTCATTAATCATGTTTACCTACCTTGTGTGAACATCATCTGGGAAGCCTATTATTAATAAGGTCTACCCACTGACCAACTTTCTCAATCCTCCTTCTGGTAGAGAGATTATCTTAAGATGTTGCAGACTTATAAAGCTAACTAGCGCCACAAAAAGCACGGCATCATGCCGCGCCCATAAGAGAGCTTGTCTAGATCTTTGTTTTTCATTTGGTTAAAGAAAAGGAATATGAAGTGGAGAGAAGAGGTTGATTGAGTGACAATTTTTGTTCAGTGAATAGTTTCATGTAGGTCCTTGTGTAGTTTCTGCTATTAAGCACGTAGTGCATTCCTTGTTCATTGGCTACATATCAAGGGGTGATATCAAAAGAAGGAAGAGATGGTTTATTTTTCGTAAACTACAAATAGGGCTCATCCAATAGTTTATCCTATGGATAATGTTCAGATACTTTGCACCTTGGATTACCGATTGCAATGACATCTTATATGCTATATCTTCATCTATATTTAGCCATACTCCATGGATTCTTTGGAAAAATTGCAGTAACTCTTTGTTCCTATCTATATTATGGATCACCTTCACTATCTTATGCTTTGACCCACTATTCTCCTACAAAGCCATATAACCGAACCTCATTTAGTAGGAACTATTTTTGCTTATGGACTTAATTCCTACTCATAAGGAATTCGTAATCTAATAAATAAGAATGTAGGTCGTAAAGCTTTTCACTTATTAATTTGAAGTAAAATGTAATTGAGTAGTTTATGTTGAAAGAATATATGCAGTACAATATTTTGTCTGGACCAATTGTCCGGAAACAGAATATAGATAATCATTATTTGCTCTGTCTTCATCCATAGAATATACTCACCAAGGGAGATAAATGTTCAACTAAAAAAGGGAGATAAATGTTGCACTAAAAGGTAAAATATCACCCCCCCAAATGTATGTAAAAAAGAAATACATAACACAAAACAATCTTGTATTTACTCTTTAGAATCTTTAATAGGGCATCCCACCAAACGTTATCAATTCCAATCTCTATGTTGTGGTGCTGCAATTACAAAATAGCTAAAGGACAAATAAAAAAACTTTTTATCAAAGCAAGATGACATACAATGAACTCTAAAAGAATTATTTAAAAATATAGAAGCATTGTAAAGGAGCTTTTAGATGACACATTGTAAACTGGTAAATACGTCATGTTTCAATGAGCACATGTGATATTGTCAGTACCAAATTATTTGAGATAATTTCAACAACGTACTTATTTCTGTACATTTTGAACCACTTCTTGAGGTCTTGAACATAAGAGAGGCTAAAAAATACCACATAACTTATCACCACATTAGCATTATATATAGATATCATGCACTTTATGTTTACATGAATGGAAAACAAAAAACAAAAAGGAAGAGTTACATTTTTAGTACATTGTTAAAAAAATTCAAAAAGTTGGACACGATATCTCCCAAATAGCCATCATAAATTGCAAAAGGGACCAAGTTTGTCATCATTTTTGAATTTATGATCTGCTGCATGGTAGTTGACGGTGTCCTGGACTAGGGGGTACTCACCACATCGTCTTCCGGTCAGTTAGATTGGGCCGAGGACCCCCATGGCCATATACTCATGGGCCAGTTCGGACAGCTGCCGCATACAAGGAAGATTCCACAAGACTTGGTGGTCAAGACAAGGACTCCTCCCCCACCGGCGTATTCGGCTAGAACTCTTGTTATCCTAGGCCTCTGGTGCATTATATAAACCAGGGCCAGGCTAGTCGATAGATATACAACAATCATACCATAGGCTAGCTTCTAGGGTTTAGCCTCTCTGATCTCGTGGTAAATCTACTCTTGTACTACCCATATCATCAATATTAATCAAGCAGGATGTAGGGGTTTACCTCCGTCAAGAGGGCCAGAACCTGGGTAAAACATTGTGTTCCCAGCCTCCTGTTACCATCCGCCTTAGACGCACAGTTCGGGACCCCCTACCCGAGATCTGCCAGTTTTGACATCGACATTGGTGCTTTCATTGAGAGTTCTGCTGTGTGATCGGCAAAAGGATCGATGGCTCGTTTGCAGGTCAACTGCGATGCCGACATCTTCGTCGCTGGCTCGACTGTTCACCTTGGCTCGACCGAGGACCGTGCTCCATCTCCGGTCATCATGTTCGAACGAGGGCCTTCATCAACATCAACTCCGGTCTCTATCAAGATCATGGAGGAATCATCCATGGAGCCCGGGGGCTCAACGTCAACATTGCCCTCGGGCGACCGTGTTGTTTTTCCGAACATGAAACTTTTATCCGCTGCCACCACCTCTTAGAGCATCGCTTTGATCCCTTTGGTGGAATTGTGCGGAATTAAGTCTACAACAACCATGCAAAATTTTGTCGAGTTCCGATGGAGGAACCTCCGACGATCTACGATATACCAGAGCCCTGTCAAATCTGGACGGGAATCTGGATGAGTTTAGGGCGTGGTCTCCAGAGCCCAGCTCGGAGGTCCTTTGGAAGATCCAACCGTTCATCTACTGCAGAATTCCCATATCTACCACCCCTCCAAATTTCAGCTCAATCCGATGGTTCAAACTCCGGGAGCCTTCCGATGAGTGGACCAATTTTCGGATCCGTTTTCTGCGCGAATACTGATCCGACCCGAATTCATGTTTCTTTATGAACGTGATATTGGACAACCTTTTTAGAGGAATTCTCTTCTAGGGTATTGTGCGTTGTTTTTAAACATGTGCCTGTAAATTTTTAAGCCTCCCCTGAGGTCATCTTCATCATCATGCTGGTGTCAAACCAGTCTGGCAATATTGCTCCAAGACTGCTGACCTGCGCTAGACACGTCGTCACTTTGTTGAGCCGAGCTCAACTTCTTTGGATCATCATCTCGGCAAGCTGAACAAGAGTCCAGCATCATGAAGGATAAATCATCACCAACATCGCCACCCCACGGATTACACGGAGCGGGCATACCGGCATCGCCGCACGGTCACTTCATCAAGCCGGCATCGACCACGTCATGACCTGCATCGGCAAGGCCGCACTATTGCTTCTTCAAGCTGGTGTCCATCACGCCGACCTACTTCGACTCATCGGCTGACATCGAGGCTTTGACATCTCGGCTGGACCGGGGGCTTCGTCATCTCTTCCTCAACCTACTCCGGAGACTTCGGCGTCACTAACCGACTAGCTCCGTCACGTTAGCTGGACCGAGGGCTTTGCCTCGGCGAGCCAACCTTTGCCAGCATCACCATACCGCCGCTTTATCGCCCATCAGGCAATGGGTGTGCGGATCGAGTCCCAATTTTCGGAATCACCTTTCTTCGGATTGCTACAACAAATAAACCAGGTGCTATTAATCCTAGTATTTTTTGCTTGTTCGGGTTCATTTTTCCCAAGGAATTATTACTCTGGTTTGTCCATCATATGTACACAGGTCTATCAAATGATGGCCGCATTAACGACGATCGCATGGTGGTTCGGTCAGTTTCCGTACATCGTCTGGCCAACGCCGCATCCGGAACTCGGACCGACCTGTGAATTCAGGCTTTGCCACACCTTTACTGCATCACGCCGACGCCCTGCATCGACATTGACTTCGGCGCCAGGCCATATTTCTTTTATTACTCACTTTGCATAAATTATTTATTATGCAACAATTTTTTAATTATTATTATTACTATTATCTCCGGTTTGCACTATTTTTTGTGCATAGGAAAATGATCCGGGTTGGGCAGTATCGTCAACTCGGCGTACTGACATACCACGTCACCTCGGCTGGACGGGGGGCTTCGTCAACACTTCATTACCCCAGGCCAGGGACTTCGACATCACTCTGTCGGCCCGCATTGACCGTGCTATGTCACCACTTCGGAGTGTCGAGCTCTTTGCTCCGCCACCTTGGGACCGGCTTGGGGGATGGAACCTTGTCCCGCATCAAGCTCAGGCCGCGTCATCAATACTGAACACATTAACCAGCTAAGTTGCCTTCATGCTCAAAGTTTTAAATTTTTAACTTGTGTTCGGTTCGACCAAGCATTATACCTTTTTGAAAAAAAGTTGCTTGTAGAGAATCTCCTTGTCAAAACTTTGTTTGTGACACACAAATTCAAATACCCCGTTTATTTGGGGGCTTCCTTTATGAAGCTTTTCCTCTTGCATATGATTATACTTGTACGGCTTCGTTCCTTGTTCGTGTATTACGCCACAATATGCACCATATTGACTTAAGCGATTTGCAAGATGGGTTGCCTGGCTCCTGTGCTTACCCCTACGTTCCCGATTGTTCGGCCAGGGAGTAAAGGGAGCACCTCTGCGATTGTCACGACCGGGTCCTCCGAGCTCTGACCTCAGATTGGGTGAAGCCAAAAGTTAGCGCTCTTATTGTTTTCAATCATGGTCGGCACACAACGGAACTCATGAGTACAAAAAATCTATTGCACAAGTCTCATAGTAATAATGAGCACCGAAGAAAGGTATTGGTGGGGGTACTATTTTCTTCGAAGATGCTTCTTACACTTCGTCTGTAATATAGCATAAGTTCCCTGAGCGCGCTTTGTCTGTTACAGCCTTATGGCCCGGTTGCCTGGTTATCGGAAACACTATCAATATTCTCGACATGTGGAGTACATAACACTTTTCGGTCCTTGACCGAAGAGTGAGAAGCCGACGGTCGGTTAAGACGCGTTTAAAGTTCGGGTGAAAAAAGATATGATATTAGTACTTCGGTACATACAATCATTATACATAAAATTCTTTTATCCAAGTCACTTGGGGGCTCTTAAATTTATATGAGCCGTTTTATAATAAGTGTTCGGACGTCAAGTTTTTACTGACGTTTTTTTGGTTTTCCAAGCTTATGACACTTTTAAACTATTTGTGTGTTTTCAGCACAAGTCTCACAGTGCAACGCCGGACACCTTTAGAGATCCGGCAAAAATATTCTCGGATATTGCTATATATGCATCAGTTTTGAATTGTGTCTTCGGTCAATAGTTGGGTTGCCTGGCTCCTGCACTTGCTTCCTACGTTCCGCTTTGTTCGGCTAGGCATGCAAAGGGAGAACCACTGCAATTGTGCTTCCAGCTCACATGGTTAAGCACCTCAGTGGAGAAAGCCGAAAACTGACTGTCACAATAAGCGTAAACTGGTCAGCGATCCGATGAATGTGTTAAATGACGGGCCATTCATAACAATGGCCGAAGTGTTCACGACTTGACCTCGGCTGTCGCCGAGCACTACCGGGGGCTATTAACTGGCCTCCCAAACTAAATCCTCGATATTTTGCTCTTACATTAGAGCTGAGGTTTCATGATCATGGTTAGCATGACAACCCAAAGAAAGGAACCGATAGCGGGACAATTTTCTTTGGAAGACATTTCTTATGTTAAACAGTAATATAACATATCTCTCTGCGTACCTTTGTTTATAAAACCGTATGGCCAGATTGCCTTTTTGTCATAAATCTTTGCCCTCATAAAGGCTTTATAAAGTAGGACAAACACTCCTCGGCTACTGGCCGAGGAGGTGGAAGCCGATGGTCGGTCAACAAAGTTTTGTACAATGCGGATCCGAGCATTAATGACGTAAAGTACTTGGATACATAGAGTCATTACACATAATTTGTGATTTTACTATGGATATCGATCCTTAATTCGGCCACCCGTGCCCGCATTAAGGCTCGGGGGCTACTAGGCTACTGGGCTTCGGGCTTATTATTTACAAATATTAAAGGGGCACATCGATCCCCTGATCTGGTGTTGCCACCCGACCAGTGTCTCGGGGGCTACTGCATTGCCTGTTCAATGTAGAAAATTTTAAGTGCAATACAGTTTCCGACAAGATTTTGATCCTCAGGTTGGTCGGCCGCACCCAACCTGAGTCTCGAGGACTGAGCAAGCCGCTTTTTGTGTCCCGAAGTATTCTGCCGAGCTAGGACTTGATCCTCAGGCCGATTTTGCAAATCAACCTGAGTCTCAGCGGCTACTAGGATCAGCGGTCTTACGTCATCCTTCAGGTGCATCTCGGGTTTTAGACCGATACACACCTTGAGGGCTACTGACTATATATCTCGGCAGAGAATAAATTGCACCAATAAAAAATATTGACAAAAAATCGGCCCACAGTCGGGGTGGTACACCACCTCGGAAGCAGTCCGGCATAAAGCTCGGGCGCTAGTGGCTGGCTCCATAGAGGGCATTTCCGGCATTAAGCTCGGCTAAACTCCTTCAACTTTTTTGAACCAAGGTGATATGACACCTCGGATATAGTCCGGC
This sequence comes from Triticum dicoccoides, assembly GCF_002162155.2. Taxonomy (NCBI): domain Eukaryota; kingdom Viridiplantae; phylum Streptophyta; class Magnoliopsida; order Poales; family Poaceae; genus Triticum; species Triticum dicoccoides. The sequence continues at coordinate 485,801,618 of NC_041392.1, read as the reverse complement.
GTTGGAGCTTGGACAAAGTCCGGCATTGGAGCTCAGATATATTTCGGTGTTGGAGCTCGGATACATTTCGGCGTTGAAGCTCGAAAGCAGTCCGGCATTGGTGCTCGGCTGCAAGAAATACCTCGAATGCAGTCCGGCCTTAGAACTCGGATGCAAGAGGACACTGCCTCCCGGGAACAACTTCAAACCCGAGGTGTGGCATAAAAATAACAAGGCATTGATAAAGGCCGGAAACTTAATGGGGCTCCTCGGATACCCGACGTGTAAACTCGTCGAATGCATTTCGGCAATCCTCAAGATCGAAGATGAGAAGATTTGTTGAACCAGTTTTCAAGACCGACAACCGAAGATGAAGAACAGTTCGGAAGAATCGAGGAATGTCCCTAACTTGAAGACCGGTTCAGGGGGCTACTAACGGTGTCCTGGACTAGGGGGTACTCACCATGTCGTCTCCCACTCAGTTAGATTGGGCCGAGGACCCCCATGGCCATATACTCATGGGCTAGTTCGGACAGCTGCCGCATACAAGGAAGATTCCACAAGACTTGGTGGTCAAGACAAGGACTCCTCCCCCACCGGCGTATTCGGCTAGGACTCTTGTTATCCTAGGCCTCTAGTGCATTATATAAACCAGGGCCAGGCTAGTCGATAGATATACAACAATCATACCATAGGCTAGCTTATAGGGTTTAGCCTCTCTGATCTCGTGGTAGATCTACTCTTGTACTACCAATATCATCAATATTAATCAAGCAGGACGTAGGGTTTTACCTCCATCAAGAGGGCCCGAACCTGGGTAAAACATTGTGTTCCCTGCCTTCTGTTACCATCCGCCTTAGACGCACAGTTCGGGACCCCCTACCCGAGATCCGCCGGTTTTGACACCGACAGTAGTCTTCCATGTTATGGTCAGATCTTCTTTTAGCTAAGTGAAATCCACGTGTTAGTTTGTTGCTTGGTAAATTGCTCCATACTCTTCTACTATTACATCAGATTGTATGAACACAATTATCTTAATAAAGAGTTGGAACAGTTAAACATGACCCAGTGAAATAGGGTAAAAATTATCTAAACATATTCATTGCAGATTTACTTAAACTCATTGGGGATCGGGAGAGGGACGAAGCAAGAGAGTGGAGGGGCGTCAAAAAAAACTGTTTTAGGAGGAGAAAGCGGTCGGCGATGTCTCACAAAGAGTGGCCTACGAGTGAGATAAGCGGTGTGTGGTGGGACCCAGATCAAGATATTTCTGGGGTAAACCGACCTATAGGAGGTGTAATGCACCCCACCTAATTTCTCAACAGTAGGTAATATAAACATCTAAAAAGGAGGAAACAATCTTTAATCGCATTTATAAAAAAATCTCAAGTTTTCCTTTTGTATTTTATCTTGATTACTATTCACACAGATGTATTGTGCTGATGTTGTTCCGGTTTACATTTCAGGTATTGTTCATACAAAGTGCCGATCTAGTTGTCTTGGAGTTGGTATGGGTATATTCCGATTTATTCAGGTTAAAGTTATTGTTGTAGAAAAAGTTATTGTTGTGGAAATAATATTTGGCTTCTTTTTGTTAACTGTTACGGTTTATTCAGGTTAATGTTCTCCAAAAATCAAGATCCAGTTCGGAGTCCAAAAAAAGGATTTCAGTCAAAATGTCAGTGGGAAATAAAATTATGGGGCAACAGTCCATAAGAAAGAATCAATGGAAAAATAAAATGAGCAACACCTTTTTAAACAATAAAAAAGAAGGTTGCCACGGAAGATGCTATATTTTTCCTTCGGTTCTGGCTTCACAGTAAAATTGATGTGAAATGATGATCAATAATTAAATTAATTATCACATAATATAAATATAGATCAGATTAACTAAATTGGTATTTGTTAGGCCTATCTTTTTGCCACTCTGATTTTTAAGTTACCCTTTAGATATGTGTGTATTTCACTTTAGGTAATTATTTTAAGTAAGTCTAAAATATAGCATGACATAATTGTGTTAGGGGCAACAAAGTAAACAATTTGCAAAGCAATACGTATGCAATAAAACATACATGAAGATCTTTTTTGGAATATATAAAAAACTATGATAATATTCAGTACACAAAAAGCCATTTTTTTGCAATACTGTGCATAGGTGGTCAGTGTTCATAAGTGGTCCCTGTTTATAGGTAATCACTCCTTGTGCGAAGGCACTTGTCACAAAGTTTACTATTTGTAAGTGGTATCATCACTGTTCACTACTGTACATGTAAATAAAAAGTAGTTGTAAGAAAAAAAAGAAAAAAAATAGAAAAATCAAATGCTAGCCGCTTTAGTATATGTACTTATGTCACTTGCTTTGCTGAGAATGATTAATACATTGATCTATGCAATGACAAATGATAGGATATGGAAAAAGCTTCAAACTTGGCCACATTTGCATTCCTTTTCCTCGGATACCCATATCTCTTTACAAGTTCTATGGAACATGGAGGATTTAACTAGCCAGTTTCACTTACCGCTATCTGAAGAGGCTTTTGCTCAATTTCATGAATTAAACAATCTAAGTTAGAATATACAACTCGCAAGTAATGCAGATTATTGGAAATTCCTCTTTGTGCTTCAAAATTTCAAGTATCCAAGGCATATAATTTACTAAATATTGATCATGTAATCATGCCAACTCTCAAATGGATTTGGAAGACATGTTATCAACCGTGGCACACATTTCTTCTAGGGTGTTACTTCAAAATCGACTCAACACAAGAGCCCTTCCTTCAAATGATTTTTTATCTCTAACTACACTTGTGTTATGTGTGGCATGCAGGTGCTTGAAACTAGAGATCACCTTTCCTTGCATTGCCCATTCGCCCAAATGTGTTAGTCATCTCTTTATCCCATTTGTGCCCCTAATGATCAATGAATTTATGAAGACATTGAGCATATAGGAGGGCTTTTAGGTGTGCCATTTTCTCTAGAAATCATCGTCTTGGTTTAATGGGTAGTTGGAACACGTGAAACGACCTTATTTTCAAAGGCATTTCTCCTAATCTTTGTGTCGTAAGTTTTTTTTTATGAAGAACGGCTGAAATGGATCATCCTCATAGCAAATATTAAAGAATACATACACTTTGAAGCCTGGGTTAGCTCTTTTAGATAGCTTGGCTCATTCGGTTGTTTTGTTGTTATATTGTTGTACTCTTTTTTAGGCATGTGTAGTTCTTTCTATAAAAGTACACAACATATTTCTTTTCTTTCCCTAAAAAAGCAATACCAACGTGGATATGAACAAGACATACGAATTCGCTGCAAACAGCAACGCAACAGTGTCGTCGACCATGATGGTGGAGATGACGTGGTCATCCATCATAGAGGATGTAATCGAAATAGATGGTCGATCGTCATGGATGTAGTTGGTCTAAAGTGAACAATTGCGCCGAGACACTCCCAAACACCTTGTCGGGCCCCACTATAAAAGACCAACTTTCGTGATGATACGTGTTTTGTTGGGAAACGTAGCATACAATTTCAAAAAAATTCCTACGTTCACGCAAGATCTATCTAGGAGATGCATAGCAACGAGAGGGGGAGAGTGTGTCCACGTACCCTCGTAGACCAAAAGCGGAAGCGTTAGATTAACGCCGTTGATGTAGTCGAACGTCTTCACGATCCAACCGATCTTAGTACCGAATGTACAACACCTCCGTTTCAGCACACATTCAGCTCGATGACGTCCCTCGAATTCTTGATTCAGTAGAGGGTCGAGGGAGAGTTCTGTCAGCACGACGGCGTGGTGACGGTGATGGTGATGTGATCCGCACAGGGCTTCGCCTAAGCACTACGACGCTATGACCGGAGGAGTAAACTGTGGAGGGGGGCACCGCACACGGCTAAGAGAACTATTGGTGTGCCTTTGGGGTGCCCCCTGAAAGTGCATTATATCGACTAGAGGGGGGGTGAATAGGCAATTTTTTCAAATTCATCACTGAGGAATTTCAGGGTGAGGAAATTCCTAAAGAACGAACTACTTAGCAGCGGAATAAGTACTCAGGAGTAAGTATAACAAAGCAGTAGCATAGTCAACATGGTGAAATGGAAACAAGCAATGAGTACAGAAAGCATAAACACAGGATAAGAAGGCTGAAGACAAACTGACTGAAGAATTTGAACTGAGGAAATTGAGAAAGTCTTCGGTCAAAGTCTTCAAACAGTAATGATCAAGTACATCGACACAGTAATGAGGAAATGAAAGGGTTGAGGAAATAGAACCAGTTAGCTCAGTGAAGACAATGATTTGGTAGACCAGTTCCAACTGCTGTGATAGTCGTATGTCTGGTTGGAGCGCCTAGGTATTTAAACCTGAGGACACACAGTCCCGGACACACAGTCCTCACTGTATTCTCCTTGAGCTAAGGTCACACAGACTTCGCCCAATCACTCGTGGTAAGTCTTCAAGTGACTTCCAAACCTTCACAAACTCGGTCACTCAGCGATCCACAACTTCCGCTTGGGTGCTCTAGACCATGACGCCTAACCATCTGGAAGATGCACAGTCTTCGAAGGTAACAATCGTCGGTTCCAAACAGGAACAATCTCTTCAGTGATGCTCAATCACTTTGGGTTTGTAGGTGTTTGGTTTGGGTTTTGGGTTTTTCCTCACTTGATGATTTTCGCTCAAAGTCATCGGAGGATGGGATGCTCTCAATGACCAGTGTCAGTTTCTCGCCGAGCAGCCAACCAGCTAGTGGTTGTAGGGGGCGGTGATACGTCTCCAACGTATCTATAATTTTTGATTGCTCCATGCTATATTATCTACTGTTTTGGACATTATTGGGCTTTATTATCCACTTTTATATTATTTTTGGGACTAACCTATTAACCGGAGGCCCAGCCCAGAATTGCTGTTTTTTTTCCTATTTTAGGGTTTCGAAGAAAAGGAATATCAAACGAAGCCAAAACCCTAATTGCACCACCGTAACTTCTTGTATCCACGAGATCCCATCTTGGGGCCTGTTCTGGAGCTCCGCCGGAGGGGGCATCCATCACGGAGGGCTTCTACATCAACACCATAGCCTCTCCGATGAAGTGTGAGTAGTTTACCTCAGACCTTCGGGTCCATAGTTATTAGCTAGATGGCTTCTTCTCTCTTTTTGGATCTCAATACAATGTTCTCCCCCTCTCTTGTGGAGATCTATTCGATGTAATCTTCTTTTTGCGTTGTGTTTGTTGAGACCGATGAATTGTGGGTTTATGATCAAGATTATCTATGAACAATATTTGAATCTTCTCTGAATTCTTTTATGTATGATTGGTTATCTTTGCAAGTCTGTTCGAATTATCAGTTTGGTTTGGCCTACTAGATTGATCTTTCTTGCAATGGGAGAAGTGCTTAGCTTTGGGTTCAATCTTGCGGTGTCCTTTCCCAGTGACAGTAGGGGCAGCAAGGCACGTATTGTATTGTTGCCATCGAGGATAACAAGATGTTTTTTTATCATATTGCATGAATTTATCCCTCTACATCATGTCATCTTGCTTAAGGTGTTACTCTGGTTTCATGAACTTAATACTCTAGATGCATGCTGGATAGCGGTCTATGAGTGGAGTAATAGTAGTAGATGCAGGCAGGAGTCGGTCTACTTGTCTCGGACGTGATGCCTATATACACGATCTTACCTAGATATTCTCATAACTATGCTCAATTCTGTCAATTGCTCAACAGTAATTCGTTCACCCACCGTAAAATACTTATGCTCTTGAGAGAAGCCACTAGTGAAACCTATGGCCCCCAGGTCTATCTTCATCATATTAATCTTCCAATACTTAGTTATTTCCTTTGCTTTTATTTTACTTTGCATCTTTATCATAAAAATACCAAAAATATTATCTTATCATATCTATCAGATCTCACTCTCGTAAGTGACCGTGAAGGGACTGACAACCCCTCATCGCGTTGGTTGCGAGGAGTTATTTGTTTTGTGCAGGTACTAGGGAGGCGCGTGCAACCTCCTAATGGATTGATACCTTGGTTCTGAAAAACTGAGGGAAATACTTACGCTACTCTGCTGCATCATCCTTTCCTCTTCAAGGAAATCCAACGCAGTGCTCAAGAGGTAGCAAGAAGAATTTTTGGCGTCGTTGCCGGGGAGGTTCACACAAGTCAAGATTTGACTCCCGACAACGAGCCATTTCTGGCGCCGTTGCCGGGGAGTCTACGCAAAAGTCAACATACCAAGTACCCATCACATACCCTTATCTCCCGCATTACATTATTTGCCATTTGCCTCTCGTTTTCCTCTCCCCCACTTCACCCTTACTGTTTTATTTGCCCTCTCTCTCTATCCTCCCTCTCTTTCTCTATTTGCCTCTTTTTGCCTGCTTGCTTTTTGTTTGCTTCTGTGTTGGATTGCTTGCTTGTCACGATGGCTCAAGATAACACTAAATTGTGTGACTTTACCAATACCAACAACAATGATTTTATTAGCACTCCGATTGCTCGTCTTACCAATGCTGAATCTTGTGAAATTAATGCGGCTTTGCTGAATCTTGTCATGAAAGATCCGTTTTCCGGCCTTCATAGTGAAGATGCCGCTTGATACGTCCATTTTGCATCATGCTTTTATATCGATATTTATTGCATTATGGGTTGTTATTACACATTATGTCACAATACTTATGCCTATTCTCTCTTATTTTACAAGGTTTACATAAAGATGGAGAATGCCGGCAGCTGGGATTCTGGGCTGGAAAAGGAGCAAATGTTAGAGACCTATTCTGCACAGCTCCAAAAGTCCTGAAACTTCACGGAAGACGTTTTCAGAATATATAAAAAATACTCAACGGAAGAGATTCACCAGGGGGCCACACCCTGCCCACGAGGGTGGGGGGCGCGCCCCCTACCTCGAGGGCCCCCTGGTAGCCCTCCGGTGGCCATCTTCTGCTATATGAAGTCTTTCGATGGAAAAAATAAGAAGTCATCTTCTCGGACGAAACTTCGCCGCCACGAGGCGGAACCTTGGCGGATCCAATCTAGGGCTCCGGCAGAGCTGTTCTGCTGGGGAAACTTCCCTCCCGGAGGGGGAAATCATCACCATCGTCATCACCAACGCTCCTCTCATTAGGAGAGGGAAATCTCCATCAACATCTTCATCAACACCATCTCCTCTCAAAACCCTAGTTCATCTCTTGTATCCAATTCTTGTCTCCAAGTCCGGGATTGGTGCTAGTAGGTTGCTAGTAGTGTTAATTACTCCTTGTAGTTGATGCTAGTTGGTTTAATTGGTGGAAGATCATATGTTCAGATCATATATGCATATTAATATCCCTCTGATTATGAACATGAATATGCTTTGTGAGTAGTTACGTTTGTTCCTGAGGACATGGGAGAAGTCTTGCTATTAGTAGTCATGTGAATTTGGTATTCGTTCGATATTTTGATGAGATGTATGTTCTCCTCTAGTGGTGTTATGTGAACATCGACTACATGACACTTCACCATTATTTGGGCCTAGAGGAAGGCATTGGGGAGTAATAAGTAAATGATGGGTTGCTAGAGTGACATAAGCTTAAACCCTAGTTTATGCGTTGCATCGTAAGGGGCTGATTTGGATCCACATGTTTCATGCTATGGTTAGGTTTACCTTAATACTTTTGTTGTAGTTGCGGATGCTTGCAATAGAGGTTAATCATAAGTGGGATGCTTGTCCAAGTAAGGACAGTACCCAAGCACCGGTCCACCCACATATCAGATTATCAAAGTACCGAACGCGAATCATATGAATGTGATGAAAACTAGCTTGATGATATTCCCATGTGTCCTCGGGAGCGCTTTTCTCTATATAAGAATTTGTCCAGGCTTGTCTTTTGCTACAAAAAGGATTGGGCCACCTTGCTGCACCTTATTTACTTTTGTTACTTGTTGCTCGTTACAAATTATCCTATCACAAAACTATCTGTTACCACTTGTTTCAGTACTTGCAGAGAATACCTTGCTGGAAACCGCTTATCATTTCCTTCTGCTCCTTGTTGGGTTCGACACTCTTACTTATCGAAAGGACTACGATAGATCCCCTATACTTGTGGGTCATTACCGCTACCCATCTAAATAGCTTCGTTGATTTGTGTGATATGCAAAATAAGAAAGATGTGGACAACGATATTGTTAAGTTGAAGCTATTTCCTTTTTCGCTAAGAGATCGTGCTAAAGCTTGGTTTTCGTCTTTGCCTAAAAATAGTATTGATTCTTGGAATAAGTGCAAAGATGCTTTTATCTCGAAGTATTTTCCTCCCGCTAAAATCATCTCCCTTAGAAACGATATTATGAATTTTAAGCAACTTGATCATGAACATGTTGTACAAGCTTGGGAGAGGATGAAATTAATGATACATAATTGCCCTACTCATGGTTTGAATTTGTGGATGATTATACAAAAAATTTATGCCAGACTGAATTTTGCTTCTAGAAATCTTTTAGATTCGGCCGCGGGAGGCACTTTTATGGAAATCACTTTAGGAGAAGCTACTAAACTCCAAGATAATATTATGGTTAATTATTCTCAGTGCATACTGAAAGATCTACTAATAAAAAGGTGCATGCGATAGAAGAAATTAATGTTTTGAGTGGAAAGATGGATGAACTTATGAAATTATTTGCTAGTAAGAGTGTTTCTTTTGATCCTAATGATATGCCCTTGTCTACTTTGATTGAGAACAATAATGAATCTATGTATGTGAATTTTGTTGGTAGGAATAATTTTGGTAACAACGCGTATAGAGGAAACTTTAATCCTAGGCCTTATCCTAGTAATCCCTCTAATAATTATGGTAATTCCTACAACAATTCTTATGGAATTATAATAAGATGCCCTCTGATTTTGAAACTAATATTAAAGAATTTATTACTTTGCAAAAGAATTTCAATGCTTTGATTGAAGAAAAATTTCTTAAGATTGATGAGTTGGCTAGGAACGTTGATAGAATTTATCTTGTTGATTCTTTGAAACTTAGATCTATTCCACCTAAGCATGATATCAATGAGTCTCTCAAAGCCATGAGAATTTCCATTGATGAGTGCAAAGAAACAACCGATAGGATGCGTGCTAAGAAAGATGCCTTTATAAGAGCGTGTTCTTCTAGTTCCTATGAAAAATAAAGATGAAGATCTAAAAGTTATTGATGTGTCCCCTATTAAATCTTTGTTTTGCAATATGAATCTTAATAATGATGGGACTGAATATGATCCACCTTTACCTAGAAGGCGTTCCAAGAATTCTTAGTTTTTAGATCTTGATGCTAAATTTGATGAAAGTGGGATTGAAGAAATTAAAACCCTAGATGTTGCTAAACCCACTACTTTGGATTTAAAGGAATTTAATTATGAAAATTGATCTTTGATTGATTGTATTTCCTTATTGCAATCCGTGCTAAGGACCTTAGGACCTTTGGCCATGAAGCATCTTCCAATTCCTTCATTTGGTGAGTCAAATATGTCGTAGGAGTTGGTTGACACAAATGCTAGACCGGCAACACCTTCATCTTGAGTATCTTCGGAGTCGGAGTGATAACTTCTCTCGGAGTGGCTGTCGGAGTCGGAGCCGGATACCCATTCACCAACATGAGCTTGATGTCTTCGTCTTGTGTAGCTCCTTGATGATTTTTCCTTCCTTTTCTGAATCCTTGCTTCTCTGTGAGTATCTTCGTTCATAACGATCATCTCTACTCCTTCTCTCTCTTGGTGGTGATTCTTTGCTTCTTCTTCTTGGAGAATCTTCTCTTCTCTTGTAGGGAGCCGTACACTCATTGGAATAGTGTCCGGGTCTTCCACAATTGTAGCAGTTTCGCTCTCGACTAGAAGATCTTTTGTCATTGTAGGACCTTGACTTGAAGCTTTTATCTTTGCTTCTACTCTTGTAGAACTTGTTGAAGTTCTTCACCATTAAGCTCAATTCTTCATTGAAGTCTTGTTTCTCTCTTGATGATGTAGGGGCTTCACATGAGGCTTTATAGGCACCGCTTGATTTGTTGTGAAGTTCCTCTTTATCCTTAAGTGACATCTCATGAGCAACAATTCTTCCAATCACCTCCGTTGGCTTGAGATCTTTGTAATTTGGCATCATTTGATCAATGTGCACACGGTATCATATTTTCCATCCAAGGCTCTTAGAATCTTCTTGATGATGAATCTATCGGTCATCTCTTCACTTCCTAAGCCGGCAATCTCATTTCTGATGAGAGCAAGCCTAGAGTACATTTCAGCGACACCTTCACCATCCTTCATTTTGAACTTGTCAAGTTGGCTTTGAACCACATCCAACTTGGATTCCTTGACGGAGTCGGTACCTTCGTGCATATCAATCAAAGTGTCCCAAATTTCCTTTGCATTCTCAAGACGGCTGATTTTGTTGAATTCTTCGGGGCACAATCCATTGAAGAGAATATCACAAGCTTGAGCATTGTATTGCAACATCTTCAACTCATCCACGGTAGCTTCACGGTTTGGTTCTCTCCCATCAAAGAAGTCACCTTGCAAGCCAACACACACAATAGCCCAAACGGCGGGGTTATGTCCAAGAATATGAATTTTCATTTTATGCTTCTAACTAGCAAAATTAGTACCATCAAAGTAGGGACCTCTACGGTGGTAATTTCCCTCGCTAGACACCATACTCTCCTAGGTTGTGAAACCAAGGCTATGACCACCAAAGCTATGGAGATCAAAGAAAATGGAGACCAAAGCTCTGATACCACTTGTAGGATCGAAAGTATGTCTAGAGGGGGGTGATTAGACTACTTGACCAAATAAAAACTTAACCTTTTCCCAATTTTAGTTCTTGGCAGATTTTAGCTAATTTAGGACAAGTCAAGCAATCATCACATAATTCAACCAAGCATGCAAAGAGTATATAGGCAGCGGAAAGTAAAGCATGCAACTTGCAAGAATGTAAAGGGAAGGGTTTGGAGAATTCAAACGCAATTGGAGACACGGATGTTTTTCCCGTGGTTCGGATAGGTGGTGCTATCCTACATCCACGTTGATGGAGACTTCAACCCACGAAGGGTAACGGTTGCGCGAGTCCACACAGGGCTCCACCCAAGGGTAACGGTTGCGTGAGTCCACACAGGGCTCCACCCACGAAGGGTCCACGAAGAAGCAACCACCCACAAAGGGTCCACGAAGAAGCAACCTTGTCTATCCCACCATGGCCATCGCCCACACAGGACTTGCCTCACTAGCGGTAGATCTTCACGAAGTAGGCGATCTCCTTGCCCTTACAAACTCCTTGGTTCAACTCCACAATCTTGTCGGAGGCTCCCAAGTGACACCTAGCAAATCTAGGAGACACCACTCTCCAAGAAGTAACAAATGGTGTGTAGGTAATGAACTCCTTGCTCTTGTGCTTCAAATGATAGTCTCCCCAACACTCAACTCTCTCTCATAGGATTTGGATTTGGTGGAAAGAAGATTTGAGTGGAAAGCAACTTGGGAAGGCTAGAGATCAAGATTCATATGGTAGGAATGGAATGTCTTGGTCTCAACACATGAGTAGGTGGTTCTCTCTCAGAACATATGAGTTGGAATGGTGTATGTGTTCTGATGGCTCTCTCCACTAATGAAGAGGAGGTGGAGGGGTATATATAGCCTCCACACAAAATCCAACCGTTACACACAGTTTTCCAATCTCGGTGGGACCGAATCAACAAACTCGGTCAGACCGAAAATGTAAACCTAGTGACCGTTAGAGATTTTCGGTGGGACTGACATGCAACTCGGTAGGACCGATATGGTTAGGGTTTGGGCATAACGTAATCTCGGTGAGACCGATTACACAAACTCGGTGAGACCGAATTTGGTAATTAGCTAACCAGAGAGTTGGTCAGGCAAACTCGGTGGGACCGATTTGCTCTTTCGGTGAGACCGAAAAGTTACAAAGGGGAAACACTGAATTTACATTGCAATCTCGGTGGGACCGATTCGCTCTTTCGGTGAGACCGAAAAGTTACGAAAGGGAAACAGAGAGTTTGCAACCCCATCTCGGTGAGACCGAGATCCCTATCGGTAGGACCAAATTGCTAGGGTTTGGCAGTGGCTTATGACAAATGAAAACTCGGTGGCGCCGGATAGGAAGAATTGGTAGGACCGAGTTTGGCTTAGGGTTTAGGTCAAATGTGGATATGGGAAAGTAGTTGAGGGTTTTGGAGCATATCACTAAGCACATGAAGCAAGAGGCTCATTAAGCAACACCTCATCCCTCCTTGATAGTATTGGCTTTTCCTAAAGACTCAATGTGATCTTGGATCACTAAAATATGAAATGAAGAGTCTTGAGCTTTTGAGCTTGAGCCAATCCTTTGTCCTTAGCATTTTGAGGGTTCCACTTTCACATCCATGCCATGCCAATCATTGAGCTTTCCTGAAATAATCATCTTGGAATAGCATTAGCTCAATGAGCTATATGTTGTTATGAATTACCAAAACCACCTAGGGATAGTTGCACTTTCAATCTCCCCCTTTTTGGTAATTGATGACAACATATAGATCAAAGTTTCGACAAATGATAATAAGCATGAAATATATCGTCGCTTTGAGAAATATGTGATAAGTAAGAGCTCCCCCTAAATTTGTGCATATTTAAAATTTGGTTTGGACTGCAAATGCACAAGGAGTTAGAGTCATGGGTTACTCTTCCATGTCACACACATCTTGGTGGAGCGCTTAAAATGATAAGAATGAAATACATGCACTCATCACCAAGAATAGTGAATGATCACATAAGATAGATAAGATAATAGCATTAAGCAAACATTAAGTGTAGCTTATGATCAAACACATGATCATCAATGTCTCACAAATAATCACGTAGTATCTCAAGCACTCAAAAGCAAACAAGTTTGAAAAACCACCAAATAAAGCAAGAGAGAAAAGCAACACTCTCTCTCTCGAAGCCTATGATCTATACATCTTCTCCCCCTTTGGCAACAAGTTACCAAAAAGTTCCTAGAAAATGCATAGTGCTAGATCGACGCTCAGGCTTGATCTTCTGGTGGTGGTGGAGTCCGGATCACTCCAAGGACGAAGGCTTCGGTAGACGCTGAAGTAGACGCTGGAGTTGGAGCTGAAGTAGATGCTGGAGCTGGTGGAACTGAGGCTGTGGCTGGAGCTGATGCAGTTGCTCTCATGTCAGGAACTAGCACTGTAGACGACCTCGGACCTCTTGGCACTCTGGCAAATGCATGAGTGATAGTCCTGCCTCTCCTCTCCTGCATGTCATTTGGAGCTGCTCCACTGCAGTCTGAATCTCCGTTACCTTGACATCCAAGTCATAGAACTTTTGTTCCATGATTCTCTCTAGGCTTGCCTAGTTTTGAGTTAGAGTGGCTAGTCCTTGCTCAATCCGCAGGGTGGATGCAATTAGGTAACCAAGCTGCTCTTGTTTTGTCTTCAAGAAATACTCAGATGCCTCCTCTTGGGTTGGCATCTTGGCAGCTTTCTCCTTTCTTGCCTTCTCCTTCTTTGCGTATGCTTGGGCAGATGATGGCTCGTTCTCAGTCATGACAACTTGATTGTCCTCAAAATCTGGACGGATGGGCAGGTGTTCCTTGTCCAATAAATATATGCCCGTGCCCATCTTGGAGTTAATGAGCTCCTGGATCTGAGGGGCATATCCGCAACTCCTCTTCTGATCTGCTGCAGTCCTTTTGATAGTTTCCACTATGAGGCTCATCACCTTGAACTTCTGAGGCACATCAAATACATGTAGCAAGTTGATAGCATGGCCTCTGATCATCTTGTGATCTCCAGACTTGGGCAACAAGGTGTGCCTCAAGATCCAATTGATGGTTGGCAGTCCTGACAGAAGATAGTGCACTGAGCCAAATTTGAAAGTGTCAAGTGCCTCATTTGGAATTTACTTATACATATTGGACATGGAATTGTGGTCCATTTTCTTCTTGGCATATATGTCCAAGTCATCATCATGCTCCTCTGGGGCATTAATGAGCTGTGCCCACTCAGCCACTGTAGATTGGTACCTTGTACCCTCAGACATCCATGTGATCTTTCCATCTGGGTAAAAGTGTGCCGTGGAGTAGAATTGCATGATCAGTTCCTCGTTCCACTTTGTGAGCTTCTGCCCAACAAAGTCAGCAACTCCACAAGCACTAAAGCTGTCATATACTCCCGGGTAGTGCTCTTCATTTTCCTTGATATATTCCCAGTCGACCCATCTCATATAACATACAATGGGCTTCTTATCTAGCAGCACAGTCTCATAGAAATCTTGCTGCTCCTTGGTGTGAAATATGTAGTCCACAACAGTCCTTCTCCTTGAAGCATATGGGTCTGCTTCTCTCCACTTCCTCAGCCCTGAATCCCTCCTAAGCTTCATGTCCTCAGCCACAGGATGAGCATCGTTGTGGTCTGGGATCTTGGGCTTGAGCTTTCTCAGAACTTGCTCTTCGTCCTCTTCTTCAGCAACAGTCTCAGGCACTGGGGCCTTGTTCTTCTCAGCTGCAGGAATGCTCCTTGTATTCCTCTTTGGTTTTGGCTTGGAGGCAACTTTGGGCTTAGATGCAGCAGCCCCTGGTCTTATGGCATCACCCATCAGCTTGGGTGCCTTGGGTGCTGGTGCAGCTACCTCTTCTTCCTCTTCCTCTTCCATGATGGAAGCCTTTCCTAGCACTCTGGCTACGGTCTTCTTGACCCTTTCCTTCCTTTTCTTTCCCTCAGCAGCAACTGGCTCTTTAGGTGCAGGCTTCTCAGTTGAAGTTCTTGCCTTAGACATGGGCTGCCTACCTGCTGGCCTTTTGATTTTCAGCCCCGGCTTTGTGCCTTGAGCTGGCTCAACTCTCTTGGAAGTGGCCTCTTCCTCTGCCACATAATCTTCATCCTCGGAGTCTGAAGTTTTCTTCTTCCTCTGTCTCGTGGCAGCTTTTGGCAAGTTGCTAGGGGTGCTCCTGCTGCCCTCATCTGAAGAACTTGAGGGACTAGTGCCCTCACTCATCACCACTTGTTGTTCTGACAGATTCTGGCTATCACTTTGATCAGACATGCTGCAAACTCTGACTGGTGACCCTGTGAATAGGTTATAGATGAGATAGAGTGGATGAGCATCACAAAATGCAGAGATTTTTGCAAAAGAATGATCCAAAAACTTAGTTTTAGTTTCCCACTGAAATCATCTCGGATCTACAGCAACTCGGTGATACCGAAACAGTTTTGGCACCTAAACTAGTGAACTCGGTTGGACCGAGTCACAGTTTGGTGGCACCGAGACTGCTAGGGTTTCACAGAGTTCCAAAATCGGTCACACTGATAAGTAATTCTCGGTCAGACCGAGTCTCACTTGTGCAATGGCATAAGCCAAATCTGTGGGACCGAGTTTTTCAACTCGGTGGGTCCGAGATGGTTTCGGCGGAAACCTAAACCTAGAATTTTCGAATCAAGCCTAATCTATGAGTTCATTGACTGGATAGAAGTTTATCAAACGTGGCTAGAATCAATATGATCACAATGTGCTAGGAATCAGATTGGGGAATAGCACAAAGATCGAGTCCATACCCTAGTTCGGCGGAGACTCGCTACGGCGGCAACGGCGGGGCAGAATTCCCGTTGACGGCAACGGAGACCAGCGGCTGGAGGCGGCTGGCGGTGAGGAGACGATCCGGAGACCACGTTGGCAGAGCAGGCTATCGCGCGGGCGAAGGGGTTTGGAGAAATTTCCAAAATTTTGCCCGTGACTATATATAGCCCGACCCTGTCGGTGTGACCGAGTGGAACAACTCGATGGCACCGAGATTCATAACTGCGTGCAGTTACTAAAACTCGGTGTGACCGAAATGTTCAAATCGGTTGCACCGAGATCGAAAACCTAGATCAACTTAATGATCTCGGTAGGACCGAAAGTGGGGTATCGGTCAGACCGAGAATCATAAAGAGGTTTTGGAAGTTTAAGTCTATGACGAATCGGGGACTCCGAGCGCTCCTCACACAGAGTGGTTCAAATCTGACTTGATCAAATTTTGTGATGCAGCATGAATAGAGTTTGAGACGAGAAAAGCATAGATAGTAGAGGAGGTACTTAGGCATTCTTGTCCATCCACTTGGCAAAAGAAAATAAAACCAAACAATCAAAACAACAAGTGGATGTCCTCGAATGAGTAAAAGATGCAACCAGCATGCTCACACAATAAGATGGCAAATGAAATATGTGACAAGGCATGCACAACCAATTCTAGCATCTATCAAGCAATTTGCGATGACAAGGTCATCTATATATGAGTATATTGACTTAGGAGTCAAGTGAGAGCACTTGATCATAGGTCATACTCATCGTTTAAGCTCAAGTGGGGTTACCACTTTTACATAAAGCATTGTTGTGTTCACATCTTTAGAGTTGCTTTAGCTCAAGTCTTAGAGTAAAGCTCCCCTAGATGTGATATCCCCCCTAAGAGGGATGAACTAACCTTGGGTTTTGTCGATGATGACTTCATGTAGATGTTGAAGATGTGGATGCTCAATGTTGATGTAGATCACTTGGAGCTATCCATTTGAGTGAATTGCACTTTCAATACCTACATGGGTTAGTCCCACAAGGAACAAACAAGGATATCCATAGACATAGAGTGATGCACACAAAGATGATGTCCATGAAAACTTTTAGGTTACCTTGTCCCTTGTCTTACCAACAAGAGGGTTTGTGACTCCTTGAACTAGTGAAAGATGTGGAAGTTGATTGCACTTGTTCTTGCCAAAATGATAAGAGTGAAGTATGTTGGCGGAGTCACCCTCAAGAACTCTCTAGTTCTTCTTCTTTTGGATCCACATCATCTTGATGGGAATCCTTGGAGTTGTAGTCATACTTGATGAAGTGGAACTTGAAGTAGTCTTGGGAATCCACTTGACTAAGGTCTTTGGAGCTTCTTCAAATGCGCCAATTTCCTCTTGAAGCTTGTCCTTGCCTTTTTGCTTGTAGTCTTGTGGTGGAAGATCATCTTGAGCTTGTGTCCCCTTGAAAGAAGTATCATACTTCTCTTGTTGAGGAATAAACTTTGTCTTGGGGTATTGATCTTCTTCCCACTCAACTCCATTGGCATTGAACTTTCGTTCAAAACCAACACCTTGATTCTTCCGGTGCATTCCTTGCTTGCGCACAATTTCCTCGAATTGCTTACTCCCGGCAAGGCTTTTGTACACTCCTTTCTCTATAATTCCCTTCAATAAGCTATTTTCTTGCTCAAGTGTAACTTGGCTAAGAGAATCATTAGTAGAATCAAGAGAACTACTAGAAGCAACAATATTGGATTTAACATGATCATTGTTAATGCTAGAGGAAGAATCTTTCTTGTTCTTGTTGCTAGACTTGACTTGAGGCATGTAAGTGGATAAGAGTAAACGCTTGGCAATGTAAGAAGAACTTTTCTTGCGGAGATCATCATTGATTGCTTTTAAGAACTCATGCTCTTGCTCAAGATTGAGCTTTTCAAGGTGTAATTTCTCATGAGCTCTTAAAAGTTCTTGATGATCTTCAAAGATAGTTTCATGAGCTAACTTAAGAGTGTTTAGTTCTTTAGTTAGAGCCTCAATCTTCTCCTTATCATTGTCATTCGTTTTATCTTGATTAGCATGATTAATTGACGTTTCATCTTAGTATTCATCACTAGAGTTGTCAACAAGCAAATCATCACCTAACAAGTCATCTTCATCACTACTGAAATCAACATACTCGGGGTGTATTACCTTAGGACCTTTGGCCATGAAGCATCTTCCAATTCCTTCATTTGGTGAGTCAAATATGTCGTAGGAGTTGGTTGACACAAATGCTAGACCGGCAACACCTTCATCTTGAGTATCTTCGGAGTCGGAGTGATAACTTCTCTCGGAGTGGCTGTCGGAGTCAGAGCCGGATACCCATTCACCAACATGAGCTTGATGTCTTCGTCTTGTGTAGCTCCTTGATGATTTTTCCTTCCTTTTCTGAATCCTTGCTTCTCTGTGAGTATCTTCGTTCATAACGATCATCTCTACTCCTTCTCTCTCTTGGTGGTGATTCTTTGCTTCTTCTTCTTGGAGAATCTTCTCTTCTCTTGTAGGGAGCCGTACACTCATTGGAATAGTGTCCGGGTCTTCCACAATTGTAGCAGTTTCGCTCTCGACTAGAAGATCTTTTGTCATTGTAGGACCTTGACTTGAAGCTTTTATCTTTGCTTCTACTCTTGTAGAACTTGTTGAAGTTCTTCACCATTAAGCTCAATTCTTCATTGAAGTCTTGTTTCTCTCTTGATGATGTAGGGGCTTCACATGAGGCTTTATAGGCACCGCTTGATTTGTTGTGAAGTTCCTCTTTATCCTTAAGTGACATCTCATGAGCAACAATTCTTCCAATCACCTCCGTTGGCTTGAGATCTTTGTAATTTGGCATCATTTGATCAATGTGCACACGGTATCATATTTTCCATCCAAGGCTCTTAGAATCTTCTTGATGATGAATCTATCGGTCATCTCTTCACTTCCTAAGCCGGCAATCTCATTTCTGATGAGAGCAAGCCTAGAGTACATTTCAGCGACACCTTCACCATCCTTCATTTTGAACTTGTCAAGTTGGCTTTGAACCACATCCAACTTGGATTCCTTGACGGAGTCGGTACCTTCGTGCATATCAATCAAAGTGTCCCAAATTTCCTTTGCATTCTCAAGACGGCTGATTTTGTTGAATTCTTCGGGGCACAATCCATTGAAGAGAATATCACAAGCTTGAGCATTGTATTGCAACATCTTCAACTCATCCACGGTAGCTTCACGGTTTGGTTCTCTCCCATCAAAGAAGTCACCTTGCAAGCCAACACACACAATAGCCCAAACGGCGGGGTTATGTCCAAGAATATGAATTTTCATTTTATGCTTCTAACTAGCAAAATTAGTACCATCAAAGTAGGGACCTCTACGGTGGTAATTTCCCTCGCTAGACGCCATACTCTCCTAGGTTGTGAAACCAAGGCTATGACCACCAAAGCTATGGAGATCAAAGAAAATGGAGACCAAAGCTCTGATACCACTTGTAGGATCGAAAGTATGTCTAGAGGGGGGTGATTAGACTACTTGACCAAATAAAAACTTAACCTTTTCCCAATTTTAGTTCTTGGCAGATTTTAGCTAATTTAGGACAAGTCAAGCAATCATCACATAATTCAACCAAGCATGCAAAGAGTATATAGGCAGCGGAAAGTAAAGCATGCAACTTGCAAGAATGTAAAGGGAAGGGTTTGGAGAATTCAAACGCAATTGGAGACACGGATGTTTTTCCCGTGGTTCGGATAGGTGGTGCTATCCTACATCCACGTTGATGGAGACTTCAACCCACGAAGGGTAACGGTTGCGCGAGTCCACACAGGGCTCCACCCAAGGGTAACGGTTGCGTGAGTCCACACAGGGCTCCACCCACGAAGGGTCCACGAAGAAGCAACCACCCACAAAGGGTCCACGAAGAAGCAACCTTGTCTATCCCACCATGGCCATCGCCCACACAGGACTTGCCTCACTAGCGGTAGATCTTCACGAAGTAGGCGATCTCCTTGCCCTTACAAACTCCTTGGTTCAACTCCACAATCTTGTCGGAGGCTCCCAAGTGACACCTAGCCAATCTAGGAGACACCACTCTCCAAGAAGTAACAAATGGTGTGTAGGTAATGAACTCCTTGCTCTTGTGCTTCAAATGATAGTCTCCCCAACACTCAACTCTCTCTCATAGGATTTGGATTTGGTGGAAAGAAGATTTGAGTGGAAAGCAACTCGGGAAGGCTAGAGATCAAGATTCATATGGTAGGAATGGAATGTCTTGGTCTCAACACATGAGTAGGTGGTTCTCTCTCAGAACATATGAGTTGGAATGGTGTATGTGTTCTGATGGCTCTCTCCACGAATGAAGAGGAGGTGGAGGGGTATATATAGCCTCCACACAAAATCCAACCGTTACACACAGTTTTCCAATCTCGGTGGGACCGAATCAACAAACTCGGTCGGACCGAAAATGTAAACCTAGTGACCGTTAGAGATTTTCGGTGGGACTGACATGCAACTTGGTAGGACCAATATGGTTAGGGTTTGGGCATAACGTAATCTCGGTGAGACCGATTACACAAACTCGGTGAGATCGAATTTGGTAATTAGCTAACCAGAGAGTTGGTCAGGCAAACTCGGTGGGACCGATTTGCTCTTTCGGTGAGACCTAAAAGTTACAAAGGGGAAACACTGAATTTACATTGCAATCTCGGTGGGACCGATTCGCTCTTTCGGTGAAACCGAAAAGTTACGAAAGGGAAACAGAGAGTTTGCAACCCCATCTCGGTGAGACCGAGATCCCTATCGATAGGACCGAATTGCTAGGGTTTGGCAGTGGCTTATGACAAATGAAAACTCGGTGGCGCCAGATAGGAAGAATCGGTAGGACCGAGTTTGGCTTAGGGTTTAGGTCAAATGTGGATATGGTAAAGTAGTTGAGGGTTTTGGAGCATATCTCTAAGCACATGAAGCAAGAGGCTCATTAAGCAACACCTCATCCCTCCTTGATAGTATTGGCTTTTCCTAAAGACTCAATGTGATCTTGGATCACTAAAATATGAAATGAAGAGTCTTGAGCTTTTGAGCTTGAGCCAATCCTTTGTCCTTAGCATTTTGAGGGTTCCACTTTCACATCCATGCCATGCCAATCATTGAGCTTTCCTGAAATAGTCATCTTGGAATAGCATTAGCTCAATGAGCTATATGTTGTTATGAATTACCAAAACCACCTAGGGATAGTTGCACTTTCAGCTTTCGACGATGAGCTAAGCTCACATCGATCTGCCTCGTCTTATCGTTCACCTCAAACAGCAAGCTTGATTCTGAGTTGATGTCGTACCCATGGTTCCAAAAACCTTTTGCTTCATCATTCCTTAAATTTGATGTCATCGCCGATCGATTACATCTTCATGAAATCTCTCGACAAATGTTTCCAGAATATCAATCGAATCCATGATGAGAGATATCATCCTTTCCCCCTTGATGATTGTGTTAACATCAACAACATTCTTGCGTTTCCACAACACAAAACTTGTTCTAGTTTTGCGTTGTACCTTGAGTTCCTTGCTATCCGACTTATGTTATGCTCTACCTTGAAGTATTACCATCTTTTATGTCAAGAAGGTCGTGAGAATTGCTCCACCTCTTAAGAATTCTTGATATAGTAATACTTCTCGCCATCTCTGTTCATATATTGGTCTCCGTGTTGTTTCTAACCGGGATACGAGCCATTTAACTTTGATATGTAGTTTCAAAACTTCGACAACCCTATTGCTTGAAGTTAATGGTTGATAGCTTGATTCTTAGACCATTGGTTATTGAATCACCATTCTAACATCGGTCATGCTACCTAAGCCCATCTTTCGGGTGCACCTTCCAACCAATGTTTAATTGTGTATGTTTTCCTCGAGCATACATCATTATATCAGTTGATCTGACAAGTGTTACCTCCTTGTTCACATAATTGTGGAAATCCATCTTTTATTAATCTCGATAAATTGTCGCTGACTCCATCAGCCACAACCTCATTTTCTCCTTGGTTAATGATGAATTTTTGTTTTGGGACTTGCTTCTATAGTTCAATCCCCGAGAATCTTACAATGTCATCTCGACAATTTGTGTTGCACCTTTCTTCCCAGGCATCTTGAGTCTGAGTTATCCTAACACCAATCAGATCTGAATTTCGGTCAGATATGATGGTTGGAACATATTTTCCAAGAGTTATAACATTGGTCTCTGCATAACCCGAAAAGGTGGTGCCTTTGCTTAGCACCCCTGGCCAGAGGACCTATCGTTATAGTATAGTTTCCTTTTCTGCAAGGTTGTCCATTCTTTCATGAGGAAATGGTAAGACTTATTCTACAAGTTGTTCCTGATGGAACCTTCATGTATCCATAATCTGACATTGCTTGAAGACCATGTCAATGCTATCTCGAAGCATGTCTGTGCTACTCCGATCATCAATACGAGCATTTGAAGCACAATGCTAAATTCTCTTTATCAATTATCCAAACACCGTTGTATGGGTAATGTCATGTTATTCTACCCCCTTTCCTAAAGGGTTTTCTACGTTATATCCTGTCATGGATATCATTCTCTGCTTGTCCTTGGGAAGGATATACCCCTGAATTATGTGTTTAAACACATTTTTATTTCCATTGTTCTGATTAAATCTCATAAACACTTTTCCTTTCCATTGGTTTGTTTAAACCCTTTCTATGATCTATATGATATAAGCATTAATAATTCACTTCTTGTGCAAACACCTCGGTGTACAACTCTGTCAGTAAGACCTTGTTACTATTGTTGATGGCATTCCGGTAACCACCGATGGATGGGAACCTTGCCTATTGGTCCGCCTTGTTTCAACGAGCAGGAAAATGATTCTCTTCGTCCCTCGCCCTTGGTACCGATGTTGTTGCCGACATAACTAACCGGCTACCCTCTGACATGCCTTGCGTACATGATCGTGCAAGACGTCACCACCCTTCCTACTTTTAACACACATGGTGGGCCCATAACCCACAGTTCCACAGGATCGAAACCCGACTCCTCTGTACATCCCTGTTCCCAAGGTTGTATCCTTTGCACTTAACTTCGTATGTAACTCACGAGTCACCGTCCTATAGATGATCTATTCTGGTATCAGACACAATACTTATTTTCGTTGTTCTGAACCCCTTTCACACTTTGTTTCAGGCATTGAACAATTGCCTGCCCGCTCGAAACTTCCCATGATATCTCCTTGCTTTGCTCTCGATATTTTTTTAAGTTTCAATTCGAGAGTTACCTCCCGCCACCTTCCTCGATGTTATCGACCAGATAGTCAATGTTGCCAAGGTCCATTCTCCCGGAATACTCCCCCTTTATTCCTTCGTAAGTATGATGGAGTTTCCGAAGAAAGGATGCCGACTTCACCATGATGACCTGAAGCAGAGAAATAAAGACATCAACGAGGAGGATCAACTACTTCAGGAAGAGCAACCAAGATCGAGAACACTCGTTAGAATTTCGTCACCAAATCCCTTCCCTGTCACTTCCCCTCTTAAATCTCGGGACGAGATTTCTTGTAGTGGAGGAGAATTGTGACGCCCAGATAATTATGCTACAGTAAACCTACACGAATGATGCCACGTCACCTCTGTTATAGTTGCTAACCTCGTGTTAGATCAAAGCGTTTCAAAATCAAATTTGAAATTTTGATAAACAATAAAAGTTTTCAAATGTCAAAACAAAAATGTTCATATTGTGACAAATAATTCATAAGATATATTGGTGGAGAAACCAAGTTTTTATAAAATGTTTAAATACCCTTAGGTGAAAAAAACAGTAGCAAAAACCAATATTTAAATGATTTATAATTAACAAAATACTAAACTAAATTGTTTTGGGGTAAAACCTTTTGTTGTAGTGGGTTTTAATGTATTACTAAATTAGGGATCATTTTAATATTGGATAAAAACTAAATGAAAAAGAAACTAGAAATAAAACAGAAAAGAAAAATAAATAAAAGGGAAAAATCAAAACAAAAACAGGACAAAAGCGAAAGGAAAGTAAAAGCCCCCCTCCTCACTGGGCTGCGATCCACCTGGGCCAACCGGCCGGCCCAACCCCTACCCCATAACCCCCACTCCCTCCTGAAACCCTGACTCACCACCCTGCATCCCCCCACTCGCTCTCTCCCTCTTCCCCCTCCTGATCCGATCTGGATCGGGGGCATGGACCTCGCCGCCGCCCGGTGCCACACCGGTCCTGCCGTCGACCGCCGGAGCTCCTCCATCCCAACCGCGCCGCCTCTGTTGCAGCCGCCTCCTCCCCTACCCTCTTCCTCGCGTCCCCGTCCCCTCTCCCTTGACGACGCCCCTCGCCGTGCCGACCACGACCGCGCCTCGGCGCTCGCCACCGACGCCGCCTGGATCGCTACCTCACCAGAGGCCGCCATCGCCGGTCTTCCTCCCATCTACGTCGACGCCGACGTCCCCGTCCACCTCCTCGAGCTCGAGCACGCTGCCATGATCCCCACGAAAGTCGGTGAGGCTCAGGCCTCCCTCCCTCTCCCCCCTTGTTCTCTGTCGCCGGCGCCGTCCACCACGCGCTGACCACGCTCGGCCCTGCACCTCGCCGTGGCCCCCCCGCACCTCGTGCCGCTACTCCGTCCGCCGGCCTCCTCTTCCCCTGCTCGCCACACCCCCGCTGCCTAGCACCCGCGCCCGCCAGAGTTGCCCTCCCGTGTGCGCGCCCTCCTCCCCAGCGCCCGCGCACGTCGCTTGGGGCCGCGCCCCGCCCTTGTCCCCGTGTCGCCACCGCAACGCCCTGCCTCCCGCCTCGGCTCCGCCGTGCCAGGCCGTGCCGGTGCCGCCCCTTGCTTGCTGCCTGCAGCTACTGCTACCCCGCGGCCGCGCGCCATCGTCGCCCGTCGCCCTTTCCTTCGACCGCGCCATGCCGGCGCCCCTCCACTGGCTCGGTTGCCTCGCCCGCTGCCCTGTTT
The DNA here is from genome assembly GCF_002162155.2 of Triticum dicoccoides. Taxonomy (NCBI): domain Eukaryota; kingdom Viridiplantae; phylum Streptophyta; class Magnoliopsida; order Poales; family Poaceae; genus Triticum; species Triticum dicoccoides. Next base: position 485,777,104 of record NC_041392.1, on the reverse strand, counting down.
GCCTCGCCCGCACCCGGGCGCCCGTGAACCCGCCCCGGTTGACCCTGGGTCACAGACAGCCGGGGCCCACGTCCCTAAAACTGTGAAAAACGAAAATGTAATAAAAAGAGTTAAAGATATATTAACTAATTAATTAATTTATTTAGTTTAATCAACTTAACTTAATCAGTATGTTTAATTAAACTATTTAATTAAGTAATTAGTTAACCAATGTATGACAGGGGACCCCACCCCCTGTTGACCGGTCAAACGTTGACTGTTCAACTGGGTCCCCCTGGTCCCACATACCAGCCAGAGTACATTTTTGTGTACACTGTGTTGGGTACATCTAGCAATTTGACATTTTATTTACGAATTAAAATAATTTAGGAGTGGATTAAAACTTTAGAAATTCATATAAAATAAACCGTAACTCGGATGAAAATACTTTGTACATGAAAGTTGCTCAGAATGACGAGACGATTCCGGTTTCGCAGCCCGTTCGTCCGCCACCCATCCCTAACCTATCGAACTCACAACTTTGCCTCTCTGTTCCGTCTGCCCGAAAACGCGAAACACCGGGGATACTTTCCCGGATGTTTCCCCCCTTCATCAGTGTCACTTACTACCGCGTTAGATCACCCCTGGCACCGCGTACCGCCTTGCTATATTTTGTGATGCTTTGTTTGCTCCGTATTTACTATTTCTTCCCCCTCTTCTCTCCGGTAGACTACGAGACTGACGCCGCTGCTGGTGCCCCGTTAGATTACGGAGTTGATGACCCCTCTCTCTTGCCAGAGCAACCAGGAAAGCCCCCCCCCCCTTGATCACCAGATATCGCCTACTCTACTCTATACTGCTTGCATTAGAGTAGTGTAGCATGTTATTGCTTTCCGTTAATCCTATCCTAATGCATAGCCTGTCCTTGCTACTACTGTTGTTACCTTTACCTGCAATCCTAACGCTTAGTATAGGATGCTAGTTTATCATCAGTGGCCCTACATTCTTGTCCGTCTGCCATGCTATACTACCGGGCCGTGATCACTCGGGAGGTGGTCACGGGTATATACTTATATACATAATATATGATACTTGTGGTGACTAAAGACGGGCCGGCTAGTAGGAGTAGCCGCGAGTGATTCACGGATTGGGTCCGAAAGGACGTTTGTCCCGACGGCGCTCTGAGTGGATCTTTGTGGCGGAGCGACAGGGCAGGTTGAGACCACCTAGGAGAGAGGTGGGCCTGGCCCTGGTCGGCGTTCGCGGTTATTTCAAGATAACACGTTTAACGAGATCTTGGTATTTGATCTGAGTCTGGCCACTGGCCTATATGCACTAACCATCTATGCGGGGACAGTTATGGGCACTCGACGTCGTGGTATCAGCCAAAGCCTTCGCGACATCAGCGACTGAGCGGCGCGCGCCGGATTAGACTGGAACGCCTGCTAGGCTAGGTCTACTTCCGGCCGCACTCGCAACGTGCAGGTGTGCAATGGGCGATGGGCCCAGACCCCTACGCCATAGGATTTAGACCGTCGTGCTGACCTCTCTGTTGCGCCTAGGTAGGGCTGTGACGTGTTGATCTTCCGAGGCTAGGCATGACCCAGGAAAGTGTGTCCGGCCAAAGGGGATCGAGCGTGTTGGGTTATGTGGTGCACCCCTGCAGGGAAGTTAATCTATTCGAATAGCCGTGATCTTCGGTAACAGGACGACTTGGAGTTGTACATTGACCTTATGACAACTAGAACTGGAAACTTAATAAAACACAGCCTTCCAAGTGCCAGATACAACCCGGTGATCGCTCTCTAACACGGCGACGAGGAGAGGATCGCCGGGTAGGATTATGCTACACGATGCTACTTGGTGAACTTACCATCTACTCTCTTCTCCTGTTGCAAGATCGAGGTTACCAGAAGCGTAGTCTTCGAAAGGACTAGCTACCCCCTTATTCCGGCATTCTGCAGTTTAGTCCACATATGATACCTTTAATCCTTTTGATACCAATGCATACATATGTAGTGTAGCTCCTTGCTTGCGAGTACTTTGGATGAGTACTCACGGTTGCTTTGCTCCCCCTTTTCCCCCTTCCTATACCCAATTGCTGCGACCAGACGTTGGAGCCCAGGAGCCAGACGCCACTGTCGATGATGACTACTACTACTACTCGGGAGGTGCCTACTACTATGTGCAGCCCGCTGACGACGACCAGGAGTAGTTTAGGAGGATCCCAGGCAGGAGGCCTACGCCTCTTTCGATCTGTATCCCAGTTTGTGCTAGCCTTCTTAAGGCATACTTATTTAACTTATGTCTGTACTCAGATATTGTTGCTTCCGTTGACTCGTCTATGATCGCGCTCTTGTATTCGAGCCCTCGAGGCCCCTGGCTTGTAATATGATGCTTGTATGACTTATTTTATTGTTAGAGTTGTGTTGTGATATCTCCCCGTGAGTACCTGATCTTGATCGTACACGTTTGCGTGTAGATTAGTGTACGATTGAATCGGGGGCGTCACAATTATCTACTGTTTTGGACATTATTGGGCTTTATTATCCACTTTTATATTATTTTTGGACTAACCTATTAACCGGAGGCCCAACCCAGAATTCTAGTTTTTTTGGCCTATATTAGGGTTTCGAAGAAAAGGGATATCAAACGGAGCCAAAGCCCTAATTCCACCTCCGTAACTTCCTGTATCCACGAGATCCCATCTTGGGGCCTGTTCTGGAGCTCCGCCGGAGGGGGCATCCATCACGGAGGGCTTCTACATCAACACCATAGCCTCTCCGATGAAGTGTGAGTAGTTTACCTCAGACCTTCGGGTCCATAGTTATTAGCTAGATGGCTTCTTCTCTCTTTTTGGATCTCAATACAATGTTCTCCCCCTCTCTTGTGGAGATCTATTCGATGTAATCTTCTTTTTGCGGTGTGTTTGTTGAGACCGATGAATTGTGGGTTTATGATCAAGATTATCTATGAACAATATTTGAATCTTCTCTGAATTCTTTTATGTATGATTGGTTATCTTTGCAAGTCTGTTCGAATTATCAGTTTGGTTTGGCCTACTAGATTGATCTTTCTTGCAATGGGAGAAGTCCTTAGCTTTGGGTTCAATCTTGCGGTGTCCTTTCCCAGTGACAGTAGGGGCAGCAAGGCATGTATTGTATTGTTGCCATCGAGGATAACAAGATGTTTTTTTATCATATTGCATGAATTTATCCCTCTACATCATGTCATCTTGCTTAAGGCGTTACTCTGTTTTCATGAACTTAATACTCTAGATGCATGCTGGATAGCGGTCTATGAGTGGAGTAATAGTAGTAGATGCAGGCAGGAGTCGGTCTACTTGTCTCGGACGTGATGCCTATATACACGATCATACCTAGATATTCTCATAACTATGCTCAATTTTGTCAATTGCTCAACAGTAATTTGTTCACCCACCGTAAAATACTTATGCTCTTGAGAGAAGCCACTAGTGAAACCTATGGCCCCCGGGTCTATCTTCATCATATTAATCTTCCAATACTTAGTTATTTCCTTTGCTTTTATTTTACTTTGCATCTTTATCATAAAATACCAAAAATATTATCTTATCATATCTATCAGATCTCACTCTCGTAAGTGACCGTGAAGGGATTGACAACCCCTTATCGCGTTGGTTGCGAGGAGTTATTTGTTTTGTGCAGGTACTAGGGACGCGCGCGCAACCTCCTACTGGATTGATACCTTGGTTCTTAAAAACTAAGGGAAATACTTACGCTACTTTGCTGTATCATCCTTTCCTCTTCAAGGAAATCCAACGCAGTGCTCAAGAGGTAGCAAGAAGAATTTCTAGCATCGTTGCCGGGGAGGTTCACGCAAGTAAAGATATGACTCCCGACAACGAGCCATTTCTGGCGCCATTGCCGGGGAGTCTACGCAAAAGTCAACATACCAAGTACCCATCACATACCCTTATCTCTTGCATTACATTATTTGCCATTTGCCTCTCGTTTCCCTCTCCCCCACTTCACCCTTGCCATTTTATTTGCCCTCTCTCTCTATCCTCCCTCTCTTTCTATATTTGCCTCTTTTTGCCCGCTTGCTTTTTGTTTGCTTGTGTGTTGGATTGCTTGCTTGTCACGATGGCTCAAGATAACACTAAATTGTGTGACTTTACCAATACTAACAACAATGATTTTATTAGCACTCCGATTGCTCCTCTTACCGATGCTGAATCTTATGAAATTAATGCCGCTTTGCCGAATCTTGTCATGAAAGATCCGTTTTCCGGCCTTCCTAGTGAAGTGTAAATATGAAGTGTAAATATTTATATTGAGGAATTTGATTGCAAGATATATAATAACTCCCCCTGAAGATGTGCATATGTGAGGAAGTTGCTTTTGATAAGCAATGCACATTGAAGAGTAGAATCATGGAGACCCCCCCCTATATTTTGTAATTCATACATGCATTTAACATATGATATCAAGAATTTGAAATGCATGATGAAATATGGTGATTGATGTAATTCAGCATGCGTGCATTATCATACAAGAGGAAATAGCTTGTAGAAGAACATAGCAAAAGTATCAGACCACCATCAGACTTAAGTTTACAACTCGATCCAACAAATCTTCAGAAGAACGAGAGTTGTAACTTAGCAAAAAAACGCCCATATAGATAGACCCGCTTGTAGACTAACTCAAATCCCCCCCTTTGTCATCGAATGACCAAAAGGGACGAAAAATGAGGACTAACGCCCCTGAAGAACACATCATGAGGTCAATGGAGGAGCGCCAGTGTTGTTGGGGTCGTCCGTTGGAGTAGGGCCTGCCACAGTGTTGTTCAAGTCTTCATTTTCATCAGTCTCGCGTGATGAAGAATAGGAGCTGGCCACAAGCTGAGGAACTTTGACCTTCTTGAATTTCTTTGAAGGTGGTTGTGCCCAGTCAAAGTCCTGTTGAAATTCCATCTTCTTGAGATCTTCATGTTGGGTTCTACAATAGGGTGTGTCGACTGCAAATTAAAATTTTCCTACGCACAGGACAACCAAGAACATGCTACGGGAGATGGATCACAGATCGTTACCACTAGGCGTGCAGTGCCGTGTAGCGGAAGAAGAGTTGGGGCAGCGCGTCTCCTCCTCGTCTGATCTCCCTCGAACAGCCGGTCGTCGGTTCCCACGTACAGGTTCGACAGAGCGACGCAAGTGCACCTCCTCTAACGGTATCCGGGCGTGCAGGAGGAACACCATGCGACGGACTGCTAGGTCCGATCACACAGTCGAAGCGATCAATCTCATGGGTGTGCCGCACCCCCACTTTATATAGGCGTCCGTCGCGGGCTCAACACTTGGCCCTCGCACGGACCCTAAAGCCTAAAATCTGTTCGGCCTGGATCTGAGTCCGAGTAGAATCACTTCTGACTCGTGGAGTTGGACCGGGCCTCACAGGTTCATTCCCTTAAGCGCGCGACCCCTTGGTTCTTGTTCACTTGGTCGCGAGTCATATCACATCCGACTTAGCTGGTCGGTAGCGGCCTCTAGCAAAGCGTGCCGACTCCAAGTGTCCGATGAAGCTGGTTAGGCGAACCCGTACATCACACATCTGTTCCCTTTGCCACACGATATATATTGTTAGGCTCAAGGCGAGTCTGTCATCCTTGTGTTAGCCCGACCTCTTTCTCGTTCTAGTGATGTCGACCACAAGCCGGATTATTTCATAATCGTAATCGCATGGCCATGCTTATCTTGGTCGGATCACACAAGGGGCCCAGAGTATATTTCTCCTGATCGGAGGGGCAAATCCCATCTTGCTCAACCATGTCTCGCAGCATGGGTCTGGACAAGCCCGAAACCTACCTTTGTAACTACCCAGTCATGGAGTAGCATTTGGTTGGCCCAAAGCAAGTCTGTCACCATCCCGAGTACATGCGCCAGCTCAGGTCTTAGGACATAGAACGTATGCTGTACTAGAGACTCACAGATGACATATTGCTGCGTCTCATAGTTGGGTCTGTCCGACTCGGACCTTATCTCAACTCGGATCCGACTACGTCTAATTCGACCAGATCCTTCCAAGTCCATATTATCCGGTAAGCATCCAATGCTCCATGGCTAGTGAAACCAACCATCGACCGTGTCATATGCTAGTCTAGTCGGCTGCGCATCCACACATCCCTTTTGACTAGGGACCTTTTAGGACGTTCATCATACAATGTATAGTCTCACAAACAAGTCACGTACTTGCTGATACACATCATTGATAATGTCCAAGGACTATCTTTATTCGTAAACACATAGGAAATATCATCATACATGATTGCCTCTAGGCATATCTCCTACAGTCTCCCACTTGCACTAGAGTCAATCAAATAGACATCGAATGCCCATAGCTCTAACGTGCCCCTCATGCTTGGATTGTGGAAGCGACTTAGTCAATGGATCTGCAACATTTGCATCCGTGTGAATTTTGCATAACTCAACATCACCATTATTTACGATCTTTCGTATCAGGTGATATTTCCAATCTATGTGTTTGGTCTTGTGGTGATCCCTCAGCTCCTTGGCTTGTGCGATGGCACTAGAATTATCACAATAAAGGTCCAACGGTTTTACCGAGGCTGGGAAAATACCAAGATCATCCAAAAAGTTCCGGATCCATACACCTTCCTTTGGAGCTTCACAAGCCGCAATGTACTCGGCTTCTGTGGTAGAATCAGCCACCGTATCTTGCTTGGAACTCATCCAGCTCACTGCTCCTCCGTTCATGACATACACGAATCCAAACTGTGATCGACAATCATCTTTGTCGGTTTGGAAACTAGCATCGGCGTAACCCCTTACGACGAGCTTTTCCTCACCTCCATAAACTAGGAACATCTCTTTAGTCCTTTTCAGGTACTTTAAAATAGTATTTACCACTGCCCAGTGACTCTCACCTGGGTTGGCCTGGTATCTACTTGTTAGGCTTATTGCAAAAGCAACATCAGGCTGTGTACATATCATGGCATACATGATGGATCCAATTAACGAGGCATACGGAATCCGACTCATCCTGCTTTGCTCATCAGATGTCGAAGGACTCTGAGTCTCGCTTAGCCTTATACCATGTGAGACAGGCAAGAACCCTTTCTTGGCCTCACTCATGTTGAACCGCTTCAACACTTTATCTATGTACGTGCTTTGGCTCAAGCCGAGCAGCCTCCTCGATCTATCTCTATAGATCTTAATGCCTCAATTGTAAACCGCCTCACCAAGGTCCTTCATTGAAAACTTGCCATTCAATGATTCCTTGACCGAGTTCAGCACTGAAACATCATTTCCGGTCAGTAGTATGTCATCCACATACAAGATCAAAAACACAATCGAGCTCCCACTTAACTGCTTGTATAAACAAGCGTCCTCATCGCTTTTGATGAAACCGAGACCAGTGACGACCTCATCAAAACGAATGTTCCAACTCCAAGATGCTTGCCTCAACCCATAAATGGATCTCTTGAGCTTGCATACCTTACTAATGCTAGTCGAATCGACAAAACCCTTGGGCTGTATCATATACACGTCCTCGGTTAAATTTCTGTGAAGGAAAGCCATTTTGACATCCATCTGCCTTATCTCGTAATTGAAATATGCAGCTATATCTAGTACGATCCTCGCCGACTTCAGCTTCGCTACCGACGAGTAAGTCTCATCGTAGTCAATTCCTTGAACTTGTCCGTAACCTTTAGCGACAAGCCGAGTTTTGTGGATCTGGACATTTCCATCCACATCGGTTTTCTTCTTAAAGACCCATTTGCAGCCAATGGCCTTTACGCCAGGTGGCAGATCAACCAAGTCCCAGACTTGATTTTCATCCATGGACTTTAACTCGGATCTCATGGCCTCTAGCCATGCCTCAGAATCCGGGCTCACCATCGCTTCCGCATATGTGGCTGGCTCGTCGCTTTCTAGCAACAATACATCAAGCACCCTGCACAATCTTTCTAACCTCCGTGGTTCCGGTGCCACTTCCATTACGGGTTCCCTGACTGACTCCGGTATGATCTCATCACTCGCCGACCATCCCCGAGTGGTACTCGAATTTCTTCGAGTCAGACTATCCTCCCACTGGCCTCCCGACTAAGAAACTCTTTCTCAAGGAAAACCCTATTCCGAGCAACAAACACTTTGTTCTCTTCCAGGTTGTAGAAGCTATATCCCAAGGTTTCCCTCGGATATCCCACGAATATGCATTTATCCGACTTGGGTGTAAGCTTGTCTGACATAAGTCGCTTGACAAATGCTTCACAACCCCAAATCTTTAGAAAAGACAAACTGGGACTATTCCCGGTTCACATCTCATGTGGTGTCTTATCTACGGATTTTGATGGTACCCTATTAAGTGTGAAAGCTGCAGTTTCTAGAGCGTATCCCCAGAATGACAAGGGCAAATCCAATTTTATCATCATTGACCGGACCATGTCCAATGATAACCCACAAGTATAGGGGATCGCAACAGTTTTCGAGGGTAAAGTATTCAACCCAAATTTATTGATTCGACACAAGGGGAGCCAAAGAATACTCTCAAGTATTAGCAGATGAGTTGTCAATTCAACCACACCTGGAAACTTAATATCTGCAGCAAAGTATTTAGTAGCAAAGTAATATGATAGTAGTGGTAACGGTAGCAAAAGGTAACCGTAGTTAAAGTAATGTTTTTGGTATTTTGTAGTGATGATAGCAATAACAACGGGAAAGTAAACAAGCGAAGAACAATATATGGAAAGCTCGTAGGCAATGGATCGGTGATAGAGAATTATGCCGGATGCGGTTCATCATGTAACAGTCATAACCTAGGGTGACACAGAACTAGCTCCAGTTCATTGATATAATGTAGGCATGTATTCCGAATATAGTCATACGTGCTTATGGAAAAGGACTTGCATGACATCTTTTGTCCTACCCTCCCGTGGCAGCGGGGTCCTTATAGAAACTAAGGGATATTAAGGCCTCCTTTTAATAGAATACCGGAACAAAGCATTAACACATAGTGAATACATGAACTCCTTGAACTATGGTCATCACCGGTAAGTATCCCGATTATTGTCACTTCGGGGTTAACGGATCATAACACATAATAGGTGACTATAGACTTGCAAGATAGGATCTAGAATTCTCATATATTGATGAAAACATAATAGGTTCATATCTGAAATCATGGCACTCGGGCCCTAGTGACAAGCATTAAGCATATCAAAGTCATAGCAACATCAATCTCAGAACATAGTGGATACTAGGGATCGAACCCTAACAAAACTAACTCGATTACATGATAGATCTCATCCAACCCATCACCGTCTAGCAAGCCTACGATGGAATTACTCACGCACGGCGGTGAGCATCATGAAATTGGTGATGGAGGATGGTTGATGATGATGATGGCGACGGATTCCCCTCTCCGGAGCCCCGAACGGACTCTAGATCAGCCCTCCCGAGAGGTTTTAGGGCTTGGCGACGGCTCCGTATCGTAAAATGTGATGAATTCTTTTCTCTGATTTTTTCCTCCCCGAAACAAGATGTATAGAGTTGGAGTTGGAGTCGGAGGAGCTCTAGGGGGCCCACGAGGTAGGGGGCACGCCCTAGGGGGGCAGGTGCGCCCCCACCCTCGTGGAAAGGTGGTGGGCCCCCTGGCCTTCATCTTTTGCAAGTATTTTTTATATTTTCCAAAAAGTTGCTTCGTGAAGTTTCAGGTCATTCCGAGAACTTTTGTTTCTACACATGAATAACACCATGGTAATCCTGCTGAAAACAGCGTCAGTCCAGGTTATTCCATTCAAATCATGCAAGTTAGAGTCCAAAACAAGGGCAAAAGTGTTTGGAAAAGTAGATACGATGGAGACGTATCAACTCCCCCAAGCTTAAACCTTTGATTGTCCTCAAGCAATTGAGTTGACAAACTAAAAGTGATAAAGAAAAACTTTTACAAACTTTGTTTGCTCTTGTTGTTGTAAATATGTAAAGCCAACATTCAAGTTTTCAGCAAAGATTATAACTAAACACATTCACAGTAACGCTTAGGTCTCAAGTTTACTCATATCAATGGCATAATCAACTAGCGAGCAATAATAATAAATCTCGGATGACAACACTTTCTCAAAACAATCATAATATGATATAACTAGATGGTACCTCGCTATCCCTTTCTGAGACCGCAAAACATAAATGCAGAGCACCTTTAAAGATCAAGGACTGACTAGACATTGTAATCATGGTAAAAGAGATCCAGTCAAGTCATACCCAATGTAAACTAACAATAATGAATGCAAATGATAGCAGTGCTCTCCAACTGGTGCTTTTTAATAAGAAGATGATGACTCAGCATAAAAGTAAATAGATAGGCCCTTCGCAGAGGGAAGCAGGGAATTGTAGAGGTGCCAGAGCTCGGTTTTAAAATAGAGGTGAATAATATTTTGAGTGGTATACTTTCATTGTCAACATAACAACCAAGAGATGGCGATATCTTCCATGCTGCACACATTATAGGCGGTTCCCAAACAGAATGGTAAAGTTTATACCCCCCCTTCCAACAACAAGCATCAATCCATGGCTTGCTCGAAACAACGAGTGCCTCCAACTAACAAGAGTCCCGGGGGGAGTTTTGTTTGCAACTATTTTGATTTAGTTTGCATAAAGCATGGGACTGGGCATCCCGGTGACCAGCCACTTTTCTCATGAGTGAGGAGCGGAGTCCACTCCTCTTGAGAATAACCTGCCTAACATGGAAGATACGAACATCCCTAGTTGATACATGAGCTATTCGAGCATACAAAATAGGATATTTATTTGAAGGTTTTAGAGTTTGGCACATACAAATTTACTTGGAACGACATGTAGATACCGTATATAGGTAGGTATGGTGGACTCATATGGAATAACTTTGGGGTTTAAGGAATTGGATGCACAAGCAGTATTCCCGCTTAGTACAGGTGAAGGCTAGAAAAAGACTGGGAAGCGACCAGCTAGAGAGCGACAACAGTCATGAACATGCATTAAAATTGATCAACACCGAATGCAAGCATGAGTAGGATATAATCCACCATGAACATAAATATCGTGAAGGCTATGTTGATTTTGTTTCAACTACATGCGTGAACATGCACCAAGTCAAGTCACTTAAATCATTCAGAGGAGGATACCACCCTATCATACCACATCATAACCATTTCAATAGCATGTTGGCACGCAAGGTAAACCATTATAACTCATAGCTAATCAAGCATGGCACAAGAACTATGATCTCTAGTTGTCATTGCAAACATGTTTATTCATAATAGGCCGAATCAGGAATGATGAACTAATCATATTTACAAAAACAAAAGAGGTCGAGTTCATACCAGCCTTTCTCATCTCAGTCAGTCCATCATATATCGTCATAATTGCCTTTCACTCGCACGACCGAACAATGTGAATAATAATAATAGTGCGCGTGCATTGGACTAAGCTGGAATCTGCAAGCATTCAATAAACAGGAGAAGACAAGGCAATATGGGCTCTTTTGTTAGATCAACAATTATGCATATAAGAGCCACTTCAACAATTTAATCATGGTCTTCTCCTATCGACCCCCAAAGAAAAGAAAATAAATAAAACTATTTACACGGGAAAGCTCCCAACAAGCAAAAGAAGAACAAGAAATCTTTTTGTGTTTTCTTTTTAATTACTGCTACAAGCATGGAAAGTAAACTAATTAAAAGCTACAACTAATTTTTTGGTTTTTCTCAAGGTTTATTAAACACACAAGAAGAAAGCATAAAAAGGAAAGTAAACTAGCATGGATGATACAATGAAAAATTATGAGCACCTCCATCTAGCAATGAGTGTGTGAACATAAATGTAATTCCGGTGGGAAATACGTACTCCCCCAAGCTTAGGCTTTTGGCCTAAGTTGGTCTATGGCCATGGCTGGCCTGGGGATATCCATAATAGTAGTTGGGGTCGTACTGCGAAGAAGAAGAAGACTCCGATTGCCATTGGTTGGCAATCATCTCTGGATCCCACTGGTAATTAGACTGTCGTGAAGGATCAACTTGTGGTTCCGGCTCTGGCTCCATGGCTGGTGCAGGGTTCCGGTAGGCGTGAATAGCCTCTAACGGAACAAGGTACTGGCGTGCAGTTAAATCAAACAAAGAAGGATCAGGCAGGTTAATAGTCTCAGGATGATGTTTATCAAAGAACAATTTGTATTTAAGCTCTCCTTCCCTATTCTTAACAATAAAATCATGTGCCACCATACTCTTATAATCTAAATAAACACGAGGCAGCACTTTTTCTTCCTTCTCATAATGCCTAATAGGTATGTTAAAATGTGCAGCTAGGTATGAAGCATAGATGCCTCCAAAGATGGGGCCCTTTTTACGGTTCAGACTTAACCGTTTAGCAATAATGCCACCCATACTAACAGAGTTATCACTAAATAAACTGCAGAGCAAAGTAATAATATCAGGAACACTAAGGTTTACACAGTTTCCATGACCAATTAAACAACGACTAGCAAATAATGCGAAATAGCATAAAACAGGAAAATCTATGCTAGTGATTCATGCATCGGAAACCTTCCTTGTTTCCCCTATAGTGATAGTATCAATAAACCCATCCACATCCTCGCGATGTGGTTCCTCTGTCTTGCCCTCGAAAGGGACTAAACGAACCCGACAAAAATCATAAAGTGACATCTCCTTATGCTCATCATATAAATAAAACTCCACCGTAGGTGGTGAGCTCCTAGAATGGAAATGAAAGTTTTGCACAAAGATATTTGTGAGTAAGAGATACTGATCGCGTTGGTCGTGGAGGAAAGTGGTGAGGCTTGCATTCTTAGCCAATTCATAAAAATCTTCATAAATCCCGGCTGCTCTCAAGAAACCATCGGAAGGCCATTCACAAGACCGAACCTCCGCGGTGCGAGGCAAATTATACTTGGGCTTCTGTGCCTTTTCCTTCGAGCTTCGGCTCGATGAGCCCCTCAAAAGTCTCTTCATCATTTTCTAAAAAAATCTGAAATTTTCAGTAACTTCAAAATAAAAGTAAACCAAACTCAATAATATTGATAGCAACTACTCCTACAAGTGCCTAGAGCCTATATCATGCATCAAAACTACTTGGAACCATATAAATTTGACATGCAAGCTCAAGAACATGGTCACCTAGGTAGAACAAATTTGTAATGAATAAAGCACTAGAACAAAAACTAATTGGACCGATGGAGGAGTCACATACCAAGGGACAATCTCCCCAAGTAGTTTTGTGAGAGGTGCTTTGAGCAAGGAGATCGAAAATGGCAGCAAAATGAGCTAGAACTCGGGTTTGAGTTGGTTATTCGTGTTTGTGGGAGGAAGAAGAAGTGTGTGGGTGAAAGGATAAGTGGAGGAGGGCCAACATGGGCCCACGAGGCAGGTGGCGCGCCCAGGGGGCAGGGCACGCCCCTGACCCTCATGGCCAGGTGGCAGCTCCTCCTGTTGTGTTCTCAGTGCCAAATATTCTCAAATATTCTAGAAAAAAACATATTTAAATTTCAGGGCATTTGGAGAACTTCTATTTTCGAGGTATTTTTATATTGCACGGATAATCAGATAACAGACAAAAAAAAACTTACTTCTATTTTATTTTATATAAATAACAGAAAGTAAAAGTGGGGTACAGAAGGTTGTGCCTTCTAGTTTCATCCATCTCATGCTCATCAAAAGGAATCCACTAACAAGGTTGATCAGGTCTTGTTAACAAACTCATTCCGAATAACAGGGAACCGGAGAAATTTCGAATAACACTATGTTACCTCAACGTGGATATGCACATCCCCAATAACAAGAATACCATATTTCTTCTTGACAGTAGGAAGAGGAAATTCAAAACCTCCAAATATAATCGATGGAATTTTTCCAATAGAATTAATACTATGGACTTGAGGTTGTTTCCCCAGAAAGTGTACCGTATGCTCATTACCATTAACATGAAAAGTGACATTGCCTTTAGTGCAATCAATAACAGCCCTTGCAGTGTTCAAAAAGGGTCTTCCAAGAATAATAGGCATACTATCATCTTCGGGAATATCAAGAAAAACAAAATCCGTTAAAATAGTAACGTTTGCAACTACAACAGGCACATCCTCACAAATACCGACAGGTATAGCAGTTGATTTATCAGCCATTTGCAATGATATTTCAGTAGGTGTCAACTTATTCAAATCAAGTCTATGATATAAAGAGAGAGGCATAACACTAACACCGGCTCCAAGATCACATAAAGCAGTTTTAACATAGTTTCTTTTAATAGAGCATGGTATAGTTGGTACACCGGGATCTCCAAGTTTCTTTGGTATTCCACCTTTAAAAGTATAATTAGCAAGCATGGTGGAAATTTCAGCTTCCGGTATCTTTCTTTTATTAGTAACAATATCTTTCATATACTTAGCATAAGGATTCATTTTAAGCATATCAGTTAACCGCATACGCAAAAAGATAGGTCTAATCATATCAGCAAAACGCTCAAAATCCTCATCATCCTTTTTCTTGGATGGTTTGGGAGGAAAAGGCATGGGTTTTTGAACCCATGGTTCTCTTTCTTTACCGTGTTTCCTAGCAAGAAAGTCTTTCTTATCATAATGTTGATTCTTTGATTGTGGGATATCAAGATCAACACCAGGTTCAATTTCTACATCATTATAATTACTAGGTTGAGCATCATCATGAACATTTTTATTAACATTATCACTAGTTTCAGGTTCATTACCAGATTGTGTTTCAGCATCAGAGATAGAGATATCATTTGGATTCTCAGGTGTATCAATAACAGGTTCACTAGAAGCATGCACAGTACTATCATTTTTCTTTTTCTTCCTTTTAGAAGGACTAGGTGCATCTACATTATTTCTCTGAGAATCTTGCTCAATTCTCTTAGGGTGGCCTTCAGGATACAAAGGTTCCTGAGTCATTTTACCACCTCTAGTCATAACTCTCACAACATTATCATTATTCGTACTATTCAATTCATTGAGCAAATCATTTTGAGCTTTAAGTACTTGTTCTACTTGAGTGGTAACCATAGAAGCATGTTTACTAATAAGTTTAAGTTCACCTTTGACATTAGACATATAATCACCAAAGTGCTCAAGCATATTTGAATTGTATTTCAATTGTCTACCAAAATAAGCATTAAAATCTTCTTGCTTAGCCATAAATTTATCAAACTCATCTAAGCATGGGCAAGCAAACTTAGTAAATGGGATTTCAGCTTTATCATATCTATAGTGAGAATTTACCTTTACTACCTGTGTCGGGTTATCAAGACCATGTTTTTCTTCAACAGGCGGTAAATTAAGACCATGTATTTCTTCAATAGGAGGTAAATTCTTAACATCTTCTGCTCTAATACCTTTTTCTTTCATAGATTTCTTTGCCTCTTGCATATCTTCAAGACTGAGAAATAGAATACCTCTCTTCTTCGGAGTTGGTTTAGGAATAGGCTCAGGAGGTGTCCAATTATTTTCATTTGTCAACATATTATTCAATAGAATTTCAGCTTCATCCGGTGTTCTTTCCCTGAAAACAGAACCAGCACAACTATCCAGGTAATCTCTGGAAGCATCGGTTAGTCCATTATAAAAAATATCAAGTATTTCATTTTTCTTAAGAGGATGATTAGGCAAAGCATTAAGTAACTTGAGAAGCCTCCCCCAAGCTTGTGGGAGACTCTCTTCTTCAATTTGCACAAAATTATATATATATATCCCTTAAAGCAGCTTGTTTCTTATGAGCAGGGAAATATTTAGCAAAGAAGTAATAAATCATATCCTGGGGACTACGCACACAACCAAGATCAAGAGAGTTAAACCATATCTTAGCATCACCCTTTAATGAGAACGGAAATATTTTAAGGATATAAAAGTAACGAGTTCTCTCATCAGTCGTGAACAGGGTGGCTATATCATTTAATTTAGTAAGATGTGCCACAACAGTTTCAGATTCATAGCCATGAAAAGGATCAAATTCAACCAAAATAATTATATCAGGATCAACAGAGAATTCATAATCCTTATCGGTAACACAGATAGGTGAAGTAGCAAAAGCAGGGTCAGGTTTCATTCTAGCATTTAGAGATTGCTTGTTCCATTTAGCTAATAACCTCTTAAGTTCGTATCTATCTTTGCAAGCTAAAATAGCTAAAGAGGTTTCTTGATCAAAAACATAACCCTCAGGAATAACAAGTGATTCTTCATCATCACTTTCATCAGTATTATCAGATTCAATATTTTAAATCTCTCTAGCCCTAGCAAGTTGTTCATCCAGAAATTCACCAAGTGGCACAGTAGTATCAAGCATAGAAGTAGTTTCATCATAAGTATCATGTATAGCAGAAGTGGCATCATCAATAACATGCAACATATCAGAACGAATAGCAGAAGCAGTTTTAGGTGTCGCAAGCTTACTCAAAACAGAAGGTGAATCAAGTGCAGAGCTAGATGACAGTTCCTTACCTCCCCTCGTAGTTGAGGGATAAATCTCGGTTCTTGGATCTTTCAAGTTCTTCATAATGATAAGCAGATATAAATCCCAAGTGACTCAAAGAATAGAGCTATGCTCCCCAGCAACGGCGCCAGAAAATAGTCTTGATAACCCACAAGTATAGGGGATCGCAACAGTTTTCGAGGGTAAAGTATTCAACCCAAATTTATTGATTCGACACAACGGGAGCCAAAGAATACTCTCAAGTATTAGCAGCTGAGTTGTCAATTCAACCACACCTGGAAACTTAATATCTGCAGCAAAGTATTTAGTAGCAAAGTAATATGATAGTAGTGGTAACGGTAGCAAAAGGTAACAGTAGTAAAAGTAATGTTTTTGGTATTTTGTAGTGATGATAGCAATAACAACGGGAAAGTAAACAAGCAAAGAACAATATATGGAAAGCTCGTAGGCAATGGATCGGTGATAGAGAATTATGCCGGATGCGGTTCATCATGTAACAGTCATAACCTAGGGTGACACAGAACTAGCTCCAGTTCATTGATATAATGTAGGCATGTATTCCGAATATAGTCATACGTGCTTATGGAAAAGAACTTGCATGACATCTTTTGTCCTACCCTCCCGTGGTAGCAGGGTCCTTACGGAAACTAAGGGATATTAAGGCCTCCTTTTAATAGAGTACCAGAACAAAGCATTAACACATAGTGTAGACATGAACTCCTCAAACTACGGTCATCACCGGTAAGTATCCCGATTATTGTCACTTCGGGGTTAACGGATCATAACACATAATAGGTGACTATAGACTTGCAAGATAGGATCTAGAACTCTCATATATTGATGAAAACATAATAGGTTCAAATCTGAAATCATGGCACTCGGGCCCTAGTGACAAGCATTAAGCATAGCAAAGTCATAGCAACATCAATCTCAGAACATAGTGGATACTAGGGATCAAACCCTAACAAAACTAACTCGATTACATGATAGATCTCATCCAACCCATCACTGTCCAGCAAGCCTACGATGGAATTACTCACGCACGGCGGTGAGCATCATGAAATTGGTGATGGAGGATGGTTGATGATGACGATGGCGACGGATTCCCCTCTCCGGAGCCCCGAACGGACTCCAGACCAGCCCTCCCGAGAGGTTTTAGGGCTTGGCGGCGGCTTCGTATCGTAAAATGTGATGAATTATTCTCTCTGATTTTTTTCTCCCTGAAACAAGATATATAGAGTTGGAGTTGGAGTCGGAGGAGCTCCAGGGGGCCCACGAGGTAGGGGGGAACGCCCTAGGGGGGTAGGCGCGCCTCCACTCTCGTGGAAAGGTGGTGGGCCCCCTAGCCTTCATCTTTTGCAGGTATTTTTTATATTTTCCAAAAAGTTTCTCCGTGAAGTTTCAGGTCATTCCGAGAACTTTTGTTTCTGCACATAAATAACACCATGGTAATTCTGCTGAAAACAGCGTCAGTTCGGGTTAGTTCCATTCAAATCATGCAAGTTAGAGTCCAAAACAAGGGCAAACGTGTTTGGAAAAGTAGATACGACGGAGACGTATCATCCAACAAGGTCCTATTCCTCCGTTTCGACACGCCGTTTCTTTGTGGCGTACCCAGAGGTGTGAGCTTAGGTACTATACCTCGGCTTTTCAGATGATCATCAAACTCCTGGCTCATGTACTCACCTCCACGATCTGATCGTAAAAGTTTTATAGTCTTGCTGAGCTAATTCTCAACCTCGTTCCGAAACTCTTCGAACTTTTCAAAAGTTTCCGATTTGTGCCTCATCAAATAGATACATCCATATCTACTCATGTCGTCGGTAAAAGTCACGAAGTACTGATAGCCACCTCTAGCAGTTGTGCTCATTGGACCACACACATCACTATGTATAAGTTCCAATAGCTCAGACACCCTCTCGCAACTCTCTGCGAACGAAGACTTAGTCATTTTGCCTAGCAAGCATGATTCACATGTCTCGAACGACTCAAAGTCGGACGAAGTTAGGAGCCCATTATCATGGAGCTTCTTCATGAGTTTCAGACTAATGTGTCCAAGCTAGCAATGCCAGAAGTATGTCGGATTTATCTCATTAATTAGGCTTATGCCTCTTGACATTCATGTTATAGACCGGTTCCTGTTCTAGATTCAATATAAATAGCCCATCAACAATGGGTGCATAGCCGTGGAACATACCATTCAAATAAAACAAACAACCATTGTCCTTTAAATTGAACTCATAACCCTGACTCATCAAGCATGAGGCAGAAATAATGTTCCGACTAAGTGCAGGAATGTAATAATGATTATTCAATTCCAAAATAAATCCATAAGGAAGTTGGAGCTGCATCGTGCCGGCCTCCAACGCAGCAACTCTTGCTTCGTTGCCGACCCTGATGTCAATCTCCCCTTGTGCCACACACCTAGTTCTTACCAGCCCCTGCATCGAGTTGCAAATATGAACAACCAATCCGGTATCAAACACCCAAGAGCTACTAGGTACATCAACAAGGTAAATGTCTATAACATATGCAACAAGTGTACCTTTGCTCGAAGAAGCATTTCCGGCCTTTTTGCCATGCTCTGCAAGCCACTTGCTACAGTTCCTCTTCTAGTGACCGGTTTCCTTGCAATGATAGCAAATGGTCTTCAAGTCCGGTCCAGACTTTGGCGCAGTGGCAGAGGTTACCGTCTCCGTGCCCTTTGCCCTAGCCTTTTTCTTGGACCAACTCTTCTTGAACTTGGCCGATTTCTGCACCATCAACACTTGATGCGTGCCTTTCTTAATATCCTGCTCTACCACTTTGAGCATCCCATGTAATTCAGTGAGCTTCTTATCCATGCCATGCATATGATAGTTCGAGATGAACGTCCCATAGCTGGGCGGAAGAGAACCCAGAACTACATCAGTAGCCAGCTCATCGAAGAGCGGGAAGCACAACCAATCCAAAGCTTGCACATATCCGATCATCTTGATCACATGTGGGCTTAGTGGATCACCTTCCTTCAGCTTGCAATCCATCAAGGATCGCCAGACATTGAACCTTTCGGTCCTAGCTTGTGTCTGAAACATGCTCTTGAGACTCTCGATCATATCGTAAGCCTCAACATTTTCGAAATGTCGTTGCAAATCGAGCTCCATACAAGCCAGCATCAGACAGTTGATCTCAGTTGATTCATCAACGAGTTTCTGGTAGGCATTCTTAGTTGTGGCACTAGCATTATCGGCAAGTTCCTCTGGAAGTGGATCCTCTAGAACATGTTTCTTTTTATTGTGCTTGAGAATAATTCTCAGATTTCTATACCAGGTGGTAAAGTTTGTTCCATTCAGTTTATCCTTTTCCAGAATTGATTTCAATGCAAATATGGGTTGAGCAAGTGGTGCCATTGATCTACAATAGAAAAATATGCAATCACTAAGCAATGTGTTTATGCAGAGTAATTCAAGCCCTATATATAAATACTCCCACTGAAGTTGGCATCCCTCCGCAAACTCTGAGTGATTCAGGATCCGACTAGCACATGCGACTAGTGAGCTTTAGCATCACTGCTAGACAACATACCTATCCGGTAAGAAACTCCTTGCTAATCGTATCTCCATACGACTCCTGTCAGTCGGGAAGGTATCTCATACCCCGGCCCCAACCTTCCTTGCCACAAGGCCCAAAACCGTTTTGATAGCCTCGTCAAGTTAACCTGATGCAGTGCATGTCCATATCCGACACGAACCCTTCAGTTCAAGGACACCTAGCAACACCCCAATTTTATGAGCCCACTACTAGACGTACTTGACGTGCGAAGGTGCAACATCGGGGATGGCAAATTGCTTGATATTAACGAGGGATCTTTCTACCATTCTAACATGCATAGAAAACAAGAAGCATAACAATCACAAATAAACATATATTGTGAAATAGTATGGCTCCTTCACGGATGTTCTTCCAGGTCGGCTCTGACTCCGATGACCATCTAGGAACTCCATCTTGTTTGTCATGCCGGGACGCCAAGCCAACAACCTGATCTCTATTATCCAACTACTACAACTATTAATGAATTTTACATAGAGTCACAAGTCAACACGCAGGTCGTTATACAATATAATGACAACACTTTGGCTCCTGCCGACTGACAAACATGACACACGGGCCATGTATAATTTACACACATGCATCACATACACATGAGCCATACTATTCACATCAAACCTGCAAAACAAAGTTACGCATAGAATCAGATTCTACCATTTTGAGTGACTGTGTACGAAATACAAGGCACTACACACACGACGGTCCCACTAGCTGGTTAGCAGGAAGGGTTCGAAGGGGTAGCACCCCTCGCGGGTGCGGGCACCTCCCGACGTTTTTGGAAATCACAGATCACATATGAACTCCGATCACACTGAATTTTCCGATCTGATCGATCTTATCGATCATCGTGAGTCCGATTCGGATTTATGTTTCACTGTTAACCCCGATGGCGGATACCGACTAGTAGGGGAGGTTGTGTCACGACGTCATCGACTACGATCATCAGAAAACATAGCCACATCGATCCCCATGTGCAATTGATCTCATCAACCGTGCACACGGCCGATCTCATCAATGACAACATATCTCATCTATCGCCTCCACATATCTAATATGCATACGATCCGAATTCAAATCCTATAGCAGAGGCTTTGATACCACTGTTGGGTTCTACGGTAGGGTGCGTCGACTGCAAATTAAAATTTTCCTATGCACAGAACAACCAAGAACATGCTACGGGAGATGGATGACAGATCGTTACCACTAGACGCACAGTGCCGTGTAGCGGAAGAAGAGTTGGGGCAGCGCGTCTCCTCCTCGTCCGATCTCCCTCGAACAGCCGGTCGACGGTTCCCACATACAGGTTCGCCGGAGTAGAGCAAGTGCACTGGCTCTAATGGTATCCACGCGTGCAGGAGGACCACCGTGCGGCTGACTGCTAGGTCCGATCACATAGTCGACGGTCGAGTGGAGGTGGCTATTCGCAACACATGCAAACCCTGGCGACAGCGCCGAAGCGATCAATCTCATGAGTGTGCGGCACCCCCACTTTATATAGGCGTCCGTCGCGGGCTCAACACTTGGGCCTCGCACAGACCCTAAAGCCTAAAATCTGTTCAGCCTAGATCCAAGTCCGAGTAGGATCACTTCTGACTCCTGGAGTCGGACCGGGCCTCACAGGTTCCTTCCCTTAAGTGCACGACCCCTTAGGTTCTTGTTCACTTGGTCGCGAGTCATATCACATCCGACTCAGCTGGTCGGTAGCGGCCTCTAGCAAAGCGTGCCGACTCCAAGTGTCCAATGAAGCTGGTTAGGCGAACTCGTACATCACACATCTGTTCCCTTTGCCACACGATATATATTGTCGGGCTCAAGGCGAGTCAGTCATCCTTGTGCTAGCCCGACCTCTTTCTCATTCCAGTGATGTCGATCACAAGCCGGATTATCTCATAATCCTAATTGCATGGCCATGCTTATCTTGGTTGGATCACACGAGGGGCCCAGAGTATATATCTCCTGATCGGAGGGGCAAATCCCATCTTGCTCGACCATGTCTCGCAACATGGGTCTGGACAAGCCCGAAACCTACCTTTGTAACTACCCAGTCATGGAGTAGCATTTGGTTGGACCAAAGCAAGTCTGTCACCATCCCGAGTACATGCGCGAGCTCAGGTCTTAGGACATGAGCGTATGTTGTACTAGAGACTCACAGATGACATATCGCTGCATCTCATAGTTGGGTCTGTCCGACTCGGACCTTATCTCAACTCGGATCCGACTACGTCGAACCCGACCAGATCCTTCTGAGTCCATATTATCCGGTTAGCATCCAATGCTCCATGGCTAGTGAGACCAAGCCATCGACCGTGTCATATGCTAGTCTAGTCGGCTACGCATCCACACAACCCTTTCGACTAGGGACTATTTAGGACGTTCATCATACAATGCATAGTCCCACAAACAAGTCACCTACTTGCTGATACACATCATTGATAATGTCCAAGGACTATCTTTATTCATAAACACATAGGAAATATCATCATACATGATTGACTCTAGGGCATATCTCCAACACTTCAGTACTGTAGAGGTTAGACAGAATAGCCTAGGTGTGGTCAAAGACTTCATGCAGATAGTAGTGATTCTTCTTCACAGTATTTTGAGTGACTGTCATGTTCTGAAGAATAGCACCAAACTGATGTTTGACCCACTTGTGGTTGCGATCAACCTTCTGATGAAGACTGAGGAGAAGCTCACGATCAGTCATCACCCTGGGAGCAGTGGCTTGAGGATTTTGCTTTGAAGCATTTGCGGCAGTGTCATGCGTGGCAGAGTCATCATTGGTGGAGTACAAGGCAGCTTTGCGAAACTGTCCATCCAATGGACGAATGCCTTCATCAATAATAGGAGCCTTGCCCTTCTCATCAGATGAGGAAATAGGTCGTTTGAAGACTTCGATTGGGGGCAAATAGTTGACGTGATTCTGCAAATCAGCCTTGTAATTGATTGAAGACCTTGACCTGATGAATCTCATGATCCTAGGAGCATAAGGCTTCAATTCAAACGGCGAGAGAGCGACATTTTCCAAAGTCCTCATGAAGAAATAATGGTAGTTGATAGGCACACCATGTATGATGTTGAAAAGCAGATTCTTCATGATGCCAATGACCTCTTCTTCATTAGGGTCGTGGCCCTTGATTGGACTGAGGGTCTTGGTCAAAATTCTATAAACTGTCCTTGGCACATAGAGAAATTCCTTCATGAGGAATTTGGTTCTTGGGGCTTGGCCAGGCTTCAGAGGCTTCATCAACACTTGCATGAAATGATCAGAAAGTTTAGCGTCATGGTAGATGAGTCTTGCACCTTCAAGGGGAGGACTAACTGAGACGGCATGAAGCAATTCAGAGGCTGGTGCTTTGTAGTGAGTGTTCTCGGTCATCCAGTCCAACACCCATGAATTCACATCTTCAGCGTTGCCGGTGATGTGCAATGTAGCATAGAGCTGAAGAATTAGCTCTTCATTCCAGTCACAGATGTCGGTGCAGAAGTTGAGTAGCCCAGCGTCATGAAGAACACTGTGGAGTGGGGTGAAGCAAGGCAGTGACTCCATATCCACGTGTGGAATGTGCTCATGGTCAAAGATCTTGTCCTTATCAAATAGAAGTGAAGAATAGAAGTTCATCTGACTTGCTGTCCAGAAGCGCTTGCGACGAAGACGAGCAGAGTCATAGGGGTTGTATTCCATGAAGAATATGTGTTCATTGAAGAACTCAACAACTTTGAACTTCTGTTTCTTGGAGAAGGGATCCTTGGGCTTGGGCTGAGGAGTGTCAGTCAATGTCTTCACAGCCTTTGGAATCACAGTCTCCGGAGCCCCAGGCCGAGGAATTTCATCAGTAGCAGCCTGGGTCTCCATTTCTTCAGTAGCATTTCCATCAGCGCTAGTGGCTGGAATTTCTTCAGGGATGGTAATAAGAGAAGCTTGAGGTTCTTCAAAGCCCGTGTGAATTTCTTCAGTTTGGACCGGGGACTGAGGAATTTGTTGCAGAGGAGTGTATAGTGGTGAATTGGGGTGATGACTTTCCCAGTAGTCATCATTCAGAATTGGAATGGTGCACCCAATGTCCACGTCTTCATCTTCTTCATTATTTTGTTCAATGCTGGCCTCTTCAGTAGTGAACTGAGGCATGGGCGAGGATACCAGTGGAGTTGAAGGGATGTTATCCACTTCAATTTCTTCATCCAACTGCTCTGTCGAAGCAGCAGAAGGATCTTCTTCATCAGATTCATTGGGACTTTTCATACTCT
This sequence comes from Triticum dicoccoides, assembly GCF_002162155.2. NCBI lineage: Eukaryota > Viridiplantae > Streptophyta > Magnoliopsida > Poales > Poaceae > Triticum > Triticum dicoccoides. Next base: position 485,752,807 of record NC_041392.1, on the reverse strand, counting down.
TCACCAAAGGGAACAATCTCCTTTGATGGCGTGCTTGAAAGAGGAACAACATCGATAGGATTCTAAAATGAGCTTGTCAAAGTCGTCGCCTTCTTGGGAGCAGAAGACTCTGAGGAAGCAAATGTTTTCCTTTTATTCACAGCTGCTCGTTCTGCAGCCTTGGTTTTCTTCACTTTTGATTCAGAAGGAAGGTTGATGCTTGAAGTTGGTGAAGGTGGAGCAGAGGAAATTGGTGTTGGAGAACACAGTAATTTCAAAAATTTCCTATGCACATGCAAGATCCATCTAGGTGATGCATAGCAACAAGAGGGAAGAGTGTTGTCCACGTACCTTCGTAGACTGTAAGCGGAAGCGCTGTGACAAAGCGGTTGATGTAGTCGAATGTCTTCATGATCCGACCGATCCTAGCACCAAAGATACGGCACCTCCGCGATCTGCACATGTTCAGCTTGGTGACGTCCCTCGTACTCTTGATCCAGTTGAGGCCAAGGGAGAGTTTCGTCATCACGACGGCGTGGTGACGGTGATGATGAAGTTACCGACGCAGGGCTTCGCCTAAGCACTACGACGATATGACCGAGGTGTGTAACTATGGAAGGGGGCACCGCACATGGCTAAGAGATTGTCTGTTGTACCTTTAGGGTGTCCCCTGCCCACGTATATAAAGAAGGGAGGAGGAGGAGGCCGGCCCTAGAGGGGGTGCGCCAATTGTGGGGAGTCCTACGAGGACTCCCAAGTCCTAGTAGGATTCCCCTTTTCCTTTCCGGAGTATGAGAGAAGAAAGAGGGAAAGAGAGAGGGAGTAGGAAAGGGCAAGGGGGGGGGCTCCTTCCCTTTGGCATGCCTCCTCTATTCCCGTATGGCCCAATAAGGCCCAATACTTCTCCCGACGAATTCCCGTAACTCTTCGGTACTCTGAAAAATAGCCAAATCACTCAGAACCTTTCCGATGTCTGAATATAGCCTTCCAATATATAGATTTTCACCTCTTGACCATTTCGAGACTCCTCATCATGTCCCCAATCTCATCCGGGACTCCGAACAAACTTAGGTCATCAAATCACATAACTCATAATACAAATCGTCATCGAGCGTTAAGCGTGCGGACCCTACGGGTTCGAGAACTATGTAGACATGACCGAGACACATCTCCGGTCAATAACCAATAGCAGAACCTAGATGCTCATATTGGCTCCTACATATTATATGAAGATCTTTATCGGTCAAACCGCATAACAACATACGTTGTTCCCTTTGTCATCGGTATGTTACTTGCCCGAGATTTGATCGTCGGTATCCTCATACCTAGTTCAATCTCGTTACCGGCAAGTCCCTTTACTTGTTCCGTAATGCATGATCCCGCAACTAACTCATTAGTCACAATGCTTGCAAGGCTTAGATTGATGTTCATTACCGAGAGGGCCCAGAGATACCTCTCTGATACACGGAGTGACAAATCCTAATCTTGATCTATGCCAACTCAGCAAACACCACCGGAGACACCTCTAGAGCATCTTTATAATCACCCAGTTACGTTGTGATGTTTGATAGCACACAAGGTGTTCCTCCGGTATTCGGGAGTTGCATAATCTCATAGTTAGAGGAACATGTATAAGTCATGAAGAAAGCAGTAGCAATAAAACTGAACAATCATTATGCTAAGCTAACGGATGGGTTTTGTCCATCACATCATTCTCTAATGATGTGATCCCATTCATCAAATGACAACACATGTCCATGGCTAGGAAACTTAACCATCTTTGATTAACGATCTAGTCAAGTAGAGGCATACTAGGGACACTCTATTTGTCTATGCATTCACACATGTACTAAGTTTCTGGTTAATACAATTCTAGGATTAATAATAAACATTTATCATGATATAAGAAAATATAAATAACAACTTTATTATTGCCTCTAGGGCATATTTCCTTCAGTCTCCCACTTGCACTAGAGTCAATAATCTAGTTCACATCGTCATGTGATTTAACACCAATAGTTCACATCTTTATGTGATTAGTTCACATCTCCATGTGACTAACACCCAAAGTGTTTACTAGAGTCAGTAATCTAGTTCACATCGCTATGTGATTAACACCCAAAGAGTGATCATGTTTTTCTTGTGAGAGAAATTTGGTCAACGGGTTTGCCACATTCAGAGCCATATGTATTTTGCAATTTTTCTATGTCTACAATCCTTTGCATGGAGCTACTCTAGCTAATTGCTCCCACTTTCAATATGTATCTAGATCGAGGCTTAGAGTCATCCAGATCGGTGTCAAAGCTTGCATCGATGTAACTCTTTACGACGAACTCTTTGTCACCTCCATAACCGAGAAACATTTCCTTATTCCACTAAGGATATTTTTGACCGCTGTCTAGTGATCCACTCCTGGATCACTATTGTACCCTCTTGCCAAACTTATGGTGAGGTACACAATAGGTTTGGTACACAACATATCATACTTTATAAAACCTATGACTGAGGCATAGATGACTTTTCATTCTCTTTCTATTTTCTGCCGTGGTCGGGTTTTAAGTCTTTACTCAACTTCACACCTTGCAACACATGCAAGAACTCCTTCTTTGACTTTTCCATTTTGAACTACTTCAAAATCTTGTCAAGGTATGTACTCATTGAAAATATATCAAGCGTCTTGATCTATCTCTATAGATCTTGATGCTCAATATGTAAGTAGCTTCATCGAGGTCTTTCTTTGAAAAACTCTTTTCAAACACTCCTTTATGCTTTCTAGAAAATTCTACATTATTTCCAATCAACAATATGTCATTCACATATACTTATCAGAAATGTTGTAGTGCTCCCACTCACTTTCTTGTAAATATAGGCTTCACCGCAAGTCTGTATAAAACCATATGCTTTGATCACTTTATCAAAGCATATATTCCAACTTCGAGATGCTTGCACCAGTCCATAGATGGATCGCTAGAGCTTGCTCACTTTGTTAGCACCTTTAGGATCGAAAAAACCTTTTGGTTGCATCATATACAACTCTTCTTTAAGGAATCCATTAAGGAATGCAGTTTTGACATCCATTTTCCAGATTTCATAAAATGCGGCAATTGCTAACATGATTCGGACAGACTTTTAAGCATCGATACGAGTGAGAAAATCTCATCGTAGTCAACACCTTGAACTTATTGAAAACATTTTGCGACAATTCGAGCTTTGTAGATAGTAACACTACTATCAGCGTCCATCTTCCTCTTGAAGATCCATTTATTCTTAATGACTCACCGATTATCGGGCAAGTCAATCAAAGTCCATACTTTGTTCTCATACATGGATCCCATCTCAGATTTCGTGGCCTCAAGCCATTTTGTGGAATCTGGGCTCATCATCGCTTCCTCATAGTTTGTAGGTTTGTCATGGTCCAGTAACATGACTTCCAGAACAAGATTACCGTACCACTCTGGTGCGGACCATACTCTGGTTGACCTATGAGGTTTGGTAGTAACTTGATTTGAAGTTTCATGATCATCATCATTAGCTTCCTCACTAATTGGTGTAGGAATCACTGGAACTGATTTCTGTCATGAACTACTTTCCAATTAGGGAGAAGGTACAATTACCTCATCAAGTTCTACTTTTCTCCCACTCACTTCTTTTGAGAGAAACTCCTTCTCTAGAAAGGATCCATTCTTAGCAACAAAATAACTTGCCTTTGGAGCTGTGATAGAAGGTGTACCCAACAGTTTCTTTTTGGGTATCCTATGAAGATGCACTACTCTGATTTGGGTTCGAGCTTATTAGTTTGAAACTTTTTCTCATAAGCATTGCAACCCAAACTTTAAGAAACAACGACTTTGGTTTCTTGCCAAACCATAGTTCATACGGTGTCATCTCAATGGATTTAGATGGTGCCCTATTTAACATGAAATGCAGCTGTCTCTAATGCATAACCCCAAAACGATAGTGGTAAATTGGTAAGAGACATCATAGATAGCACCATATCCAATAAAGTACGATTACAATGTTCGGACACACCATTATGCTGTGGTGTTCCAGGTGGCGTGAGTTGTGAAACTATTCCACATTGTTTCAAGTGAAGACCAAACTCATAACTCAAATATTCACTTCCACGATCAGATCGTAGAAACTTTATTTTCTTGTTACGATGATTTTCTACTTCACTCTGAAATTCTTTGAACTTTTCAAATGTTTCAGACTTATGTTTCATCAAGTAGATATACCTATATCTGCTCAAATCATCTGTGAAGGTCAGAAAATAATGATACCCGCTGCGAGCCTCAACTCTCATCGGACTGCATACATCAGTATGTATTTTTTTCCAATAAGTAAGTTGCTCACTCCATTGTTCCGGAGAACGGAGTCTTAGTCATCTTGCCCATGAGGCATGGTTCGCAAGCATCAAATGATTCATAATAAAGTGATTCCAAAAGTCCATCCACATGGAGTTTCTTCATGCGCTCTACACCAATATGACCTAAACGGCAGTTCCACATATAAGTTGCACTATCATTATTAACTTTGCATCTTTTGGATTCAATATTATGAATATGTGTATCACTACGATCGAGATTCAATAAACCATTTATATTGAGTGTATGACCATAGAAGGTTTTATTCATGTAAATAGAACAACAATTATTCTTTAACTTAAATGAATAACCGTATTGCAATAAACATGATCCAATCATATTCATGCTTAATGCAAACACCAAATAACATTTATTTTAGGTTCAACACTAATCCCGAAGGTAAAGGGAGTGTGCGATGGTGATCTTATCAACCTTGGAATCAGTTCCAACACACATCATCACCTCGCCCTTAACTTGCCTCTGTTTATTTTACAACTCCCGTTTTGAGTTACTACTCTTGGAAACTGAACCAGTATCAAATACCGAGGAGTTGCTATAAACACTAGTAAAGTACACATCAATAACATGTATATCCAATATACCTTTGTTCACTATGCCATCCTTCTTATCCGCTAATAATCTAGGACAGCTCCACTTCCAGTGACCATTTCCTTTGCAGTAGAAGCACTCAGTTTCAGCCTTGGGTCTAGCTTTGGCTTCTTTATGGGAGTGGAAACTTGCTTGCCATTCTTCTTGCAGTTCCCTTTCTCTCCCTTGCCCTTTTACTTGAAACTAGTGGTTTTGGCAACCATCAATATTTGATGCTTTTCTCGATTTCTACCTTGGTCGATTTCAACATCACGAAGAGCTCGGGAATCATTTTCATCATCCCTTGCATATTATAGTTCATCATGAAGTTCCAGTAACTTGGTGATAGTGACTAGTGAATTCTGTCAATCTCCTTTTTATCTGGAAGATTAACTCCCACTTGATTCAAGCGATTGTAGTACTCAGACAATCCGAGCACATGCTCACTGGTTGAGCTATTCTCCATCTTGTAGGCAAAGTACTTGTCAAAGGACTCATACCTCTCGACTCGGGCATGAGTCTGAAATAGAAATTCAGCTCTTGGAACATCTTATATGCTCTGTGTCATTCAAAACGTTTTTGAAGTCTCGGTTCTAAGCCGTAAAGCATGGTGCACTAAACTATCAAGTAGTCATCATATCGAGCTTTACCAAGCGTTCATAACGTCTGTATCTCCTCCTGCAATAGGTCCATCACCTAGTGGTGCATCAAGGACATAATTCTTCTGTGCAACAATGAGGATAATCCTGAGATCACGGACCTAGTCCACATCATTGCTACTATCATCTTTCAACATAGTTTTTCTCTAGGAACATATCATAAATAAAACGGGGAAGCTATACGCGAGCAATTGATCTACAACATAGTTATGCAAATACTATCAGGACTAAGTTCATGATAAATTAAAGTTCAATTAATCATATTACTTAAGAACTCCCACTTAGATAGACATCCCTCTAGTCATCTAAATGATCACATGATCCAAATCAACTAAACCATGTCCGATCATCACATGAGATGGAGTAGTTTTCAATGGTGAACATCACTATGTTGGTCATATCTACTATATGATTCACGCTCAACCTTTCGATCTCCAGTGTTCCAAGTCCATATCTGCATATGCTAGGCTCGTCAAGTTTAACCCGAGTATTCCTTGTGTGCAAAACTGGCTTGCACCCGTTGTATGTGAATGTAGAGCTTATCACACCCGATCATCATGTGGTGTCTCGGCACGACGAACTATCGCCAGTATGGCACCTTGCCCATAAAAGCTAACTACTAACTTCGGTGAAGGAAGAAGCAAGTTCCCAAGAGAAGTGAAGTCATCAACCTGGTATTAGTTTGCCAATCTAAAAGTCAAGTGATACAGGTCGGGATGGGAAGAAAGAAGCGATTTCAAAGGCGCTACTTTGTTTCGCAAGCCTTTGTCATTGTCAGTCAACTAAGGTTGGCCCTCGGCCCCCTGCGAATCCGTAAATCAGAGAGCATGCCGCAAAAAAAAGGATGGTCCCCTATGCATTTCATTCTTTCCGGAACGCAAAGAACACTAAAAATAAAAATAGACAAATAGAAAATAATAAAAAATCGTATATATAAGGAAACTTAATACAAAAGTGCAAATAGAAAGCAGTAAACCTGCTAGTGGTGCTCCCTATGCGTGTGTTCTTGATCACCGAACAAGTTACAAAATAAGTTTATGCGCTCCTATCCTTGTTCTTGTGAGTCCTTGTGAAGCTACATTGGTGATGGTTGGTGGTAGATGCGGATTACCAGCGAGCTCTGGATGCTACTCTTAGGGATATTATTACTGTGCTTTTTTGCTATGGTTAGTCATGATTACTGATCAGTTGAGCAGTTCTTTTGAATGTACCAATTTTATTTTTTCATTTAAGGAGAACACTTATAACTTGAAATTTAGTGAGAGATCATTGAGGGAGTCCTGGATTAGGGGGTGTTCGGATAGCCGAACTATACCTTCAGCCGAACTCCTGGACTATGAAGATACAGGATTGAAGACTCCGTCCCGTGTCCGGAAGGGACTTTCCTTGGCGTGGAAGGCAAGCTTGGCGATACGGATGTTCAGATCTCCTACCATTGTAACCGACTCTATGTAACCCTAACCCTATCCGATGTCTATATAAACCGGAGGGTTTTAGTCCGTAGGACAACATACACATCAAGAATCATACCATAGGCTAGCTTATAGGCTTTAGCCTCTCTGATCTAGTGGCAGATCTACTCTTGTACTACCCATATCATCAATATTAATCAAGTAGGACGTAGGGTTTTACCTCCATCGAGAGGGCCCAAACCTGGGTAAAACTTCGTGTCCCTTGCCTCCTGTTACCATCCGGCCTAGACACACAGTTCGGGACCCCCTACCTGAGATCCGCCGGTTTTGACACCGACATTGGTGCTTTCATTGAGAGTTCCTCTGTGCCGTCGCCGTCAGGCCCGATGGCTCCTACGATCATCAATGGCGATGTAGTCCAGGGTGAGACCTTCCTCCCTGGACAGATCTTCGTCTTTGGCGGCTTCGCACTGCGGGCCAATTCACTTGGCCACCTGGAGCAGATCGAAAGCTACGCCCCTGGCCGTCAGGTTAGATTTGGAAGTTTAAACTACACAGCTGACATCTGCGGGGACTTGAGCTTCGACTGATTCGAACCACTGCCGAGCGTGCTGCACTGTCATGACGAGCATGATCTAAGTCTGCCACCGAACGGTGCCCTGTAGGCCGCACCCGCACCGGCTCCGACCCTTAGTCCGGAGTCAACTGTGCCGATCGAGGATGGGCGGTTGGACGCCACCTCGGGGGCTACGATCCAAAGGTGATTGAGCCGAACACCAGCCCCGTACTCTGTGAGACTCGTGACTCCAAGGAGCCGGACTCCTCTCCGGACTCCGAACACTCCGCGCCCCTGCCAACCGAATCCGATTGGGCGCCGATCATGGAGTTCACTGCCGCGGACATCTTTCAGCACTCGCCTTTTGGCGATATTCTGAAGACACTGAAGTCTCTCTCTTTATCAGGAGAGCCCTGGCCGGACTACGGCCAGCAAGGTTGGGATTCGGACGATGAAGAAATTCAAAGCCCACCCACCACCCACTTCATAGCCACTGTCAATGACTTAACCGACATGCTCGACTTCGACTCTGAAGACATCGACGGTATGGACGCCGATGAAGGAGATGATGAAGAACCAGTGCCTACTAGGCTTTGGAAAGCCACCTCGTCGTATGACATATACATGGTGGACACCCCAAAAGAGGGAGATGGCGATGGAACAGCGGAGGATGACCCCTCCAAGAAACAGCCTAAGCGCCGACGTCAGCGGCGCCGCTCAAAATCCCGCCAGCACAAAAATGGTGATTCCAGCACGGGAGATAATAATACTCCAGAGAGTGTTGAAGAAAACCCCCTCCAGCAAGACTTAGCACAGGAGGATGGAGAAACCAGCCCTCATGAGAGAGCGACAGACAGAGATGTCGAGGACGATAATTATATGCCTCCCTCCGAAGACGAGGCAAGCCTCGACGATGATGAATTCGTCGTGCCAGAGGATCCCGTTGAGCAAAAGCGTTTCCAACACAGGCTTATGGCCACGGCAAGAAGCCTCAAGAAAAAACAGCAACAGCTCAGAGCTGATCAAGATTTGCTGGTTGACAAATGGACTGAAGTCCTTGCGGCCGAAGAGCATAAACTTGAACGCCCCTCCAAGAGTTACCCAAAGCACAAGTTGCTACCCCGAGTAGAGGAGGAAGCACTTGATGCGGCCGAACGGCCACCTCGTGGCCGCGACAGAGAGGCCTCCCAGCCCTCCACACAAGCCGCACCCCGTACCAAGGCACGTGAATATGCGGCGAACTTACGAGACATGTTGGAGGACAAGGCAGGGCAAACACGATCGATCTACGGATCGCGTGGGCACCCCACGGCTCGAGACGGTAACTGTCACGCCGGCCACAAATTCGGCAGGGCCGAACACAGTAGACAAAGCTCATTGGAGCTACGTCATGATATTGCCCAGTACAGAGGCGCCGCACACCCACTGTGCTTTACAGACGAAATAATGGATCATCAAATCCCCGAGGGTTTCAAACCCGTAAACATCGAATCATATGATGGCACAACAGACCCTGCGGTATGGATCGAGGATTATCTCCTTCATATCCACATGGCCCACGGTGACAATTTTCACGCCATCAAATACCTCCCACTCAAGCTTAAAGGACCAGCTCGACATTGGCTCAACAGCTTGCTAACAGGATCAATCAGTTTTTGGGAGGACCTGAAAGCCGCATTCCTCGACAATTTCTAGGGCACTGTGCGACCCCCAGACGCCGATGACCTAAGTCACGTAATCCAGCAGCCAGAGGAATCGGCCAGACAATTCTGGACACGGTTCCTAACAAAGAAAAATCAAATAGTCGACTGTCCGGACGCTGAGGCCCTAGCAGACTTCAAGCACAATATCTGTGACGAGTGGCTGGCCCGGCACCTTGGACAGGAAAAGCCGAAATCTATGGCAGCACTCACGACACTCATGACCCGCTTTTGCGCGGGAGAAGACAGTTGGCCCGCTCGTAGCAACAATATGACCAAGAGCCCTGGTAGTTCGGACACCAGGGACATTAGTGGCAGGTCGCGTCGCAACAAGCAAAAGCGCCACATTAACGGCGACAATGCTGAGGATATGGCAGTTAATGCCGGATTCAGAGGCTCTAAATCCGGTCAGCGGAAGAATCCATTCAAAAGGAATCCTAGGGGCCTGTCCAGCTTGGACCGAATACTCGACCGCTTGTGCCAAATACATGGCACCCCCGAAAAGCCGGCCAATCACACCAACATGGATTGTTGGGTGTTCAAGCAGGCAGGCAAGCTAAGCGCCGACAATGAAGACAAGGGGCTGCATAGCGATGACGACGAGGAACCCCGGCCGCCGAACAACAAGGGACAGAAGGGTTTTCCCCCACAAGTGCGGACGGTGAACATGATATACGCCACCCACGTCCCCAAAAGGGAGCGGAAGTGCGCGTTAAGGGACGTATACACAGTAGAGCCAGTCGCCCCAAAGTTCAACCCATGGTCCTCCTGCTCGATCACCTTTGATCGAAGAGACCATCCCACTAGCATCCGTGATGGCAGATTTGCTGCATTGGTTCTAGACCCAATTATTGACAGATTTCATCTCACTAGAGTCCTCATGGACAGCGGCAACAGCCTGAACCTGCTTTACCAGGATATAGTGCGGAAAATGGGCATCGATCCCTCGAGGATCAAGCCCACCAAAACAACCTTTAAAGGCGTAATACCAGGTGTAGAGGCCAACTGTACAGGCTCAATCACACTTGAAGTGGTCTTTGGATCTCCGGATAATTTCCGAAGCAAGGAGTTAATCTTCGACATAGTCCCGTTTCGCAGTGGTTATCACGCACTGCTCGGGCGAACCGCATTTGCTAAGTTCAATGCGGTACCGCATTACGCATACCTTAAGCTCAAGATGCCAGGCCCTTGAGGAGTAATTACAGTCAATGGAAACACAAAACGCTCCCTCCGAACGGAGGAGCACACGGCGGCCCTTGCAGCGGAAGTACAAAGCAGCCTCTCCAGGCAGTTCTCCAGTTCGGCCATTAAACGTCCGGACACCGTCAAGCGCGCCCAGAGTAACCTACAACAAGACCGCCTGGCACGTTCCGAGCAGGCATAGCAATGCGGCCCCAACCCCAACCCTCGCAAAAAGGCGATGCCAGTACTTCGTGTCCATAACTACGCTCTGGAAATACCATGGGCATAGGGGGAGGGGCACCATCACGGCACGCCCAAAACATGGCTTAAACCGCACCAGGGGCTGCCGATTTTTTACTTTTCTCGTACTTCCAGGACTCTACTCTTCGGAAGGCCTGTTCGGTAGTTCAATTGCCGCACAAACAATGCAAGGACCAGGGAAGCAGACAAGCCATGCTGCATTACGGAAATCCCAGGTGGTCTCTATCACGAGCAGTATACCTGTTTTGCATACTATTCCGCAGCTTGCCCCTGGAGCAGACATGTTAAATAGTCCAACTTTTCATTTATCGCATTACTTGTATCGTTCTGCTTTGATCGCAGCTATTTTAATAAACAATGCATAGCTTTCGTCTATTTTTTGCATCACCCTTTTTTTATATATGTTCCTTAACGACATGTTGCACCTGTACACTTTGGTACGGCCAAAATACGCCAGGGGCTTCAGTACCCCTCAATATGGTGTGAGAAGTCCGAACACTTTAACAAGTGCGGCACCCCGTACTTATAGCATTATATGCATCGGCTCCGAATCATGTCTTGGGTCAATAGTTGGGTTTGCCCGGCTCCTATGTTTTGGTGCCTTATGTTCCGCTATATCGGCTAAGGTAGCACTAGGAGAACCACTACGACATTAGTCCTGGATTAGGGGGTGTTCGGATAGCCGAACTATACCTTCAGCCGGACTCCTGGACTATGAAGATACAAGATTGAAGACTCCGTCCCGTGTCGGGAAGGGACTTTCCTTGGCGTGGAAGGCAAGCTTGGCGATACGGATGTTCAGATCTCCTACCATTGTAACCGACTCTATGTAACCCTAACCCTATCCGGTGTCTATATAAACCGGAGGGTTTTAGTCCGTAGGACAACATACACATCAACAATCATACCATAGGCTAGCTTCTAGGGTTTAGCCTCTCTGATCTCGTGGTAGATCTACTCTTGTACTACCCATATCATCAATATTAATCAAGCAGGACGTAGGGTTTTACCTCCATCGAGAGGGCCCGAACCTGGGTAAAACTTTGTGTCCCTTGCCTCCTGTTACCATCCGGCCTAGACGCACAGTTCGGGACCCCCTACCCGATGTCGGAGTAAATAGCCATGGGTAGCCTAGCCGGCTTCCCCCGACCCTTCTGAGAAAATTAGGAGCCCGTCCGGCTCTCAAGAATCCAAGACGTGGGGCCGCCTTCCCCTTGCTGGCTGTCACCCAGGCCGGCTTTCGGAAGGCGACCCGACTTTAGCCCTTGCGAAGAAAGTCATGGGAGGGCCGACTTCGAGAAGCCGGCCGCAAGAAGGCCGACTCCAAGAAGCCGGCTCCCATAAAGCGGTCGAGACCGTACCCTCAAAGTTTGCATCCACCCAGCGGCGATGTGACGGGGCGTGGCTACAGTGAAGCCTGCCACCCCCGAATCCCGGAGCATGATCGACACAGTGCGCCGTACGGGTGACCATGACCCGCCCGGCGCAACACTGTTGCCATGTTGACCCTGACGCCATCCATGATGGGCGGCCAGTACGGCCCATGGGCGGTGGGCCCCTTCGGACAGAGAGACACCCGAAGGCAGCCACGCCTCCCCCAGTCGGCCTAGGACAGAGCCGGCTCCCCGCAGCCGGCTTGCCGCCTTCCTCGAAGGAGACGTCCCATCAAGGAGGCAAGACACGGTGAGGCTACAACAATCGCCCACCAGGCGGCGGTACTGTAGCCACGCCTACCATGACGAATCCCACGTCACCAAGATGGAGCAACAGTAACCAGCCGCCGACCAGGTCCTGGATAGTGGGGCCTGCCTGTCGACCGAGGAGCCGGCAGCCGGCGGGACCCACCAGTTGGCGGGCCCCAGCAGTCGGCGCAGAAGCCGGCGAGCGCAGTCACAGACGGCTGGGCCCCGCGCCCAGTCAGATTACCATTGTACCCCCGGGGGGTAGGCCTATATATACCCCCCGGGGCGCCCATGCAAAGGGTTGGACCCCCAGCTAGTTTTAGACACCACACGAGGAGAAGAAGCAAGCTAGCCGTGCCCTTCTTCCTCCTCCCACCAAACAGCTCAAGGAGCATTGTGTAGCTACTTGTCCATCTAGTGATCATGCGGAGACCCCGCAGAGTAGCAGTAGGGGTGTTATATCCACGGAGAGCCCCGAAGCTGGGTAAGATCCGCCGGCGTGCATGTCTTCGCCTCATCCCGTTTCCAGGCACCGGCGATGTCTTACTGGCTCCCACAATGATAAGCCACCCGTTGGCATATGTCGCACCTACCACCCGACACCCGAGATCCCCCGGTTTTGACACCGACAATCATCTTATAGTGCTACCACCGACTAAGCAAAATAAGATACATAAAGGATAAACATCACATGCTATCAAAATAAGTGATATGATATGGCCGTCATCATCTTGTGCCTTTGATCTCCATCTCCAAAGCACCGTCATGATCACCATCATCACCGGCTTGACACCTTTATCTCCATCGAAGCATCGTTGTCGTCTTGCCAACTATTGCTTCTAAAACTATCGCTATCACTTAGTGATAAAGTAAAGCAATTACATGGCTATTGCATTTCATATAATAAAGCGACAACCATATGGCTCCTGCTAGTTGCCGATAAAAACATGATCATCTTATATAATAAAATTTAGCATCATGTCTTGACCATATCACATCACAACATTGTAACACCCCGGATATGATTTTCCTAATATGTAATCCAACTCTTGCCGTTTCCGGCCTTAAGTTATTTTATTTTCTCGGGTTCGGGTTTTTGTCTCCGTGTGTTGTTGTCGTTGTCATGCATCTCATATCACGTCATCATGTGCATTGCATTTGCATACGTGTTCGTCTCATGCATTCGAGCATTTTCCCCGTTGTCCGTTTTGCATTCCGGCGCTCCGTTCTCCTCCGGTGGTCATTTCTACCTTTCTTTCATGTGTGGGGATTAAACATTTCCAGATTGGACCGAGACTTGCCAAGCAGCCTTGGTTTACTACTGGTAGACCGCCTGTCAAGTTTCGTAACATTTGGACTTCGTTTGATGCTCCAACGGTTAACCGAGGGACCGAAAAGGCCTCGTGTGTGTTGCAGCCCAACACCCCTCCATTTTGGCCCAAAACCCACCAAAACCCTCTCCATCATCTAGAGCGTTCGATCACGATCGCGTGGACGAAAGCCGCACCTCATTTGGACACTCCTAGCTCCCTCTATGTCTATATAAAGACCCCTCCGAAATTCTCCTTCTCTTTCCCCCCGAAACCCTAGATCCACCCACCTCGCGCGCATCGGACACGTCCGACCGCAACCGGACACGTCCGCCCACCGCCGCCGACCACTCAGACGACGCCACGTGTCCCACCCATGCCCACATCGCCGCTCCCGCCACCGGCCCGCGAGGGCCCGAGGCTGGCCCTCCCCATCGCCGACCGAGCTCCGAGGCCACCTCGCGCCGCGCCGCCTCTTCCCCAGCTCCGGGCCC